>NC_143217.1:15380865-15608397 GCF_030267445.1 Bombyx mandarina
ATTAATCTCATTGTTAAAGATTGTTACTTAAGATCCGCTTTGGTTGTTAATTGTTATTTTTTCAATAATATTTAGCTTTTGGCTCCTAAAAATATCATAAACAGTTTTCTATCACGTATCAAGTTTTATTATTGCATGTGATTTGAACCTGCGCTCTCATGTGTGGGTTGCAGCAAGTGAATGACACCGACTTATTTAAGTTGAGCACAAAAATATATATAAACACATTTATTTTATTGAAGCGAAACATTTTTTAAATTTAATTCCGGTAATATCGGCATCAAATTTGTATGAGCGTTATCGAAATGTCATCATCAATTACATTTCGACGCAGGGAAAGTAACGAACTCGCTGGTTCAACAAAAAAATTCAATTCCCATAATTACGGGCTTAAAACATTGTGGTTCGATGAAAGTTTCAAAATTGTATGTTCGCATTTAATTTTCTTTGAAATCTGAGGTTAGCAACTTTGTGTGGTACGAAAAAAAGAAACTCAACCAAATTTGATCTTTGTCATTAAAAACATTTTTCAGTGTACCAATTTTTTATTTTACTTTAACGTGAACCAAAAAAAAAACAGGTTGTAATTAAGTGAAACCTACAATTTTTTTTTATCTCATTCTTTCACAGGCTATATGCTATAGGTTTATCAGTTTGTTTCTTTTTAGTGTTGCGCTTTTCCAGTGTCATTGCCGTTTCATCGAGTTTGATTCAATTACAATGTTACTTAAGAAGTTTTCACTTCAAAAGTTCGATATGTATGCCGTTTCTTAATATTTTATACCGATAGTATTTTATACCAATAGTATATGCCGATATTATTCTTTAATTACAATTAAAGGTAACTAATGCAGAATAAAAAATAAATAAAGTATCAAATTATTCAGGATCTGTTAATGATACATTAGATAGAGAAGCTCCATTCATATCGTGGATTGATCATGGCAATGATCACTATTTGGTTTTTATTGCGTGGATGGGTGACGGTATGGAATTTGTGACTAGATCTTACCTGAACTCATAAGCTTTAAAACACCCACCACTAGACATGAAATTGAACTCTCAATTGCATTTAACAACGGCTGTTCCATCATCCATAAGCCCTTAAATTTTAAAATATTTTAAACTTTATGTAGAAGCAACATCATGCTATATATAAAAATGAATTGCTGTTCGTTAGTCTTGCTAAAACTCGAGAACGGCTGGACCGATTTGGCTAATTTTGGTCTTGAATTATTTGTGGAAGTCCAGAGAAGGTTTAAGAGGTAGATAAATATGAAAATGTTCGGAATTAAATAAAAATATAATAACAATTTTGTTTTTCCTTTGATGTGTCTCCCGTCGGACGAATTCCTTTTGTTCGTTTTAAGTTTATTTTATACAAAAGTTTAGGTCTTTTATTTATCGATTGAGGCACTACGAAGTCTGCCGGGTCAGCTAGTGCTTGATATTCCCTTGAAAACAACTTGTATACATTAAATTTATTTCCTATATTCAATCTCGTGCGCTTCATTAGCATACCAAGTTCTAATCTCAATATAGACTGAGATACTTCGAGCAATGATTCACGTAATCTAGGTTACTCTATTTTGAGTTGACTGCCACTGAAACCGGTCGCAGTACTTTAATAATAACCACTTTCATAACTGATTGGTTTAATTGATGAAATACTGTTATCCGGTTTCAGCCGGTTTCCGAGAGACAACACCCGGGAGTGCATTGGACTTTATAGATACTTATGCTATTATGAAATTTCTTCAAACGAGGCTGTGGGAAGTAATTAACGGTAGCCAGTGGCTTGAAGTGATCTGAAGAATTGTTCGAAATGATACTTTCAATTCGTTTTTACCATCACAACGTCCGCCACCGGAGCAGAGTTCATCTATACTACCTGGAGCCACTGCGTTCATCCACAGTGCGTTTCCAGATATCTTTATGCCACGTACCATCCGGCTTTGGAATGAGCTCCCCTCCACGGTGTTTCCCAACCGCTATGACAAGTCCTTCTTCGACGAGGCTTGTGGAGAGTACTTAACGGTAGCCAGCGACTTCGCTCTGCCTAAGCTGGTAGCCTGGAGCGGCTATTCCAGCGTAACCGTAACTAGTAGGTTAACTCACGGGGCTCAAACCTGACTACCATGCTAACACGAACCCTAGCAAGAGTCGTGCTTCGCAGAATCTACCACCGGATCGGAATCGCGACTCACTGAGAAGATCCGGCGAGAAACTCAGTGGGCTGTGTCTCAGAGTTAATTTACTCGTCGAGCCCTTCGTCGCAAGCGACGGGTTCGACGAGAACGGTGAGCGGTGCTTGAAGTACCTAGAAGTACTTAGTGGATTGAGAGGATCCGAGATGACGTGTTTTGGGCGACGTCGACTGCTTTCCATTCTGTCCGCAGGATCGGGCATGTGACTGTGCCTATGCATATACAGACTCTTAATGTCTATTTCGGCGTCTCCCGAAAGACATTTCCAAGTGAGGCTTAGAAAAAGAAATTATAACTAATCATTGGCATCACGACCAACTGAATATTGGCATAATGCTCTTACAATTAGGAATTTCACCTTTACACGGATTAATATACAAAATATACTGATATTCAAAGAACGGTTACTGGTGGACCTCTTGTGAGTCCGCGTGGGTAGGTACCACCACCCCGCCTATTTCTGCCGTGAAGCAGTAATGCGTTTCGGCTTGAAGGATGGGGCAGCCGTTGTAACTATACTCGGGACCTTAGAACTTATATCTCAAGGTGGGTGGCGCATTTACGTTGTAGATGTCTATGGGCTCCAGTAACCACTTAACGGGTGGGCTGCGAGCTCGGCCACCCATCTAAGCAATAAAAAATATATAATATGTTTATATATATATTCAAAGAATGCCAATACGCGTAATACGGCTCAGAGACGTGTCGAAATTTATTATTATTTGTGATTACACATACATATAAATGTCGAAGCTTACATCGATTATACCAAATTGTAGTCTCGCGCTGATTAACTTGTACCTTGTGGAGGCGTTAATGAAGATTGCTAAATGTTGGTGTTGTCATTGTGACATTGACAGTTCAAAAGGCAAAAGGTATTCACGCGTAAGTGCCTCGTCGTTTATACAGTAAAAACTTATTTTACGTTTTAATCTCGCATTTAGTATTTTCATTTTATTATTTCTCACGTTTCGAATACTTTGCTTAGTACTTAGCTTACTTCGAATAGTTTCCGTGGTGATGGAAGACCCAAAGGGTTATTCGACGATATTTGATTATTTTGCGAATAATATTGTAGGAATCATAAACTGTAAAATTACTTTGAATTATGTCTATGACTCGACAAAAACCTTAATAGCTTTATTACCTTTTTAAATATCTATATAATTTTAAACACATTCCGACGTGTTTGTTGTTTTTCTTAAATTTACTTCAACCCTTTTGCCTGATTCACCTGTAAAGCAGAACACGAATCAAAAATTTTAACATCGACAAGCAGTTAAAAATATATGACTAATTTTTTTATATATACATATAAAGAAAGATAAACTAAAGTATTTTATATAAAAGGTGGTGTCATAAGGCAACTTAATATCACATAAAGGCTCCGCTCCTTCAGAACAATAAAAACAAACTGTCTAAACTTTAATAATTCTTGAACATTAACAACATTTGAAGTCGTCGTGGCCTAAAAGATAAGACGCGCGGTGCATTCGTATCGAGCGATGCGACAGTGTCGGTGTTCGAATCCCGCAGGCAGGTACCAATTTTTCCAATAAAATACGTACTTCACGAATGACTTCCACGGTGAAGGAATAACAAATTCAAATTCAAATTCAAAATCATTTATTTCAACTTAGATATCAGTATGACACACTTGTTGAATGTCAAAATACAAATAACAATGTTAACTCTACCACCGGTTCCAAAAAAAGCCACAGTCCTGAGAAGAACCGGCGAAACAAACTCAGCGGGCTTTTTTTTCTTTTTGTTTTTTCTCAAATATTTTCTTTTTTTTTAAATAAATAGAAATATTCACAATAAAAGAAAAAACAAGTCTAAAAAAATAATAATAATAATGAAAAATGAAAAGGCCAGGAGCGAGCGCCTCATTCCCACGTAGTGCCATCTAGTAAATAATCCTTAACTTTATAATATGCCTTGTTGCACAGACGTTCCTTAACAGTTTTCTTAAATCTATGAACAGGTAGTAGTTGAACGTTTAGTGGGATCTTGTTGAAAAGCTGTACACCCAGCCCCCTAAAAGAGTTGCTTATTTTCTTAATTCGAGCCGCCGGCAACGCAAGCCTATGTTTGTTCCTAGTGTTCACATTGTGCAAATCGCAGACTCTGGGGAATTCTTCAATGTTTTTACGCACGTACAATAAATTTTCAAAAATGTATTGGGACGCTAAAGTTAGAATTTTGATTTCCTTAAACTTGCCCCTCAAGGATTCCCTCGGGTGCATATTATAAATAGCACGAATAGCCCTCTTCTGCAGGATGAAAATCGTTTCGACATCGGCAGCATTGCCCCATAGCAAAATGCCATAGGACATAACACTATGAAAATAACTAAAATAAACCAAGCGTGCCGTATCTTCATTAATATACGTCGTAATAATAACGTCGTATAATAAAAATTAAATCCGTAAAAATTGTGTAATTATTGGTAGGACGTCGTGTAAGCCCGCACGGGTCTGTACCACCACCGTGCCTATTTCTGCCGTGAAGCAGTAATGCGTTTCGGTTTGAAGGGTGGGGCAGCCGTTGTACTGTTAAAATTGAGATCTTACAAGTCATGTTTCAAGGTGGATGGCGGTATTTACGTTATAGATGCATATGGACTCCAGTTACCGCTTAACACAAGGCTGGCCGTGAGCTCTTCCTCATATCGAAGCAATAAAAAACAATACGCATAAAAAATATTTTATTTTAATTTAGTTTAAATTTATTCTATAGAAGTCTGTTTTCGCATTGGTATCTAAACGAGACTTTAATCACGGTATTTCGATCTTAAAACATATACATAAAAATAAAAAAAGCCAAGAAACACGAGTTTGCATATCTTGTTTTAATTAAATACTAGCAGTTAACTTCGGCTTCATCGGCGTGTTCAATTAATTTTTAATTTGAAAATAGTCAATTAATTTTTCTAAAGATTTAATTCATAGTTTCCAGTGGTTATAAGATGTTTCTCAAGACGTTAGTTTTGTCAAACCACTTATGTTATTCTACTGACTTAAAATTATTACTATAAAAATCAATCACGACTATCAGTTGTTTCGATTTGACGTGAAAGAAGGACATACAAACACACTTTCACATTTATAAAGTTAATATAATGTGTAATAAGCATGGCTATCTATGAGTTATGCAAATTAACAACTACATATATGCATTTTCTTATGTATGGCGTAAAATTGTATTTAAGATAATTATATTATTTAAAGTAGAAGTTTATAGTCATATATTTTTATAGTCACCCTCTTTAGGGCCTACTGTACTAACTTTTACACGTGCAGCTTGTGGGCTGGATATACTCAAAGATCGTACAATGCTCTCCGTGTTCAATACAATAACGCGTTTAGGGTGCTGGTGGTGCTGCCCCGCTTTTGTAGCGCATCAGGGATGTTTGCAGACGCGCACATAGATTGTTTTTACGCTACCATGCGTAAGAGGTGTGCATCTCTGGTAAACAGAATGAGGGCCAGCTCCAACAGTATCCTGAGCATGATCGCAAGCAGGCTGGACTGTATATACATGGGTCGGTGTGGTGCCATCTCCCATGGGATGTTACCACAGTAATTCATTGTGATCTAAATATAACTACTAACATAGGTCAAGTTTTATTAACAATTTATATGAGTCATGGATACTTGAAATAAAAACATTATTATTATTATAGTGTATTAAACACTGCCACGCCTGGGAAGACGGCAGGACACACTCCGGCGAGGTGGGCAACAATCGGCCGGAGCGTTAGGGACTATTGGGAGAGAAACCGGCGAACTATACGGGCATTGTCGAGCAAGACTGCTTTTTGCATTTGGGCCACCACCGACTTTTTGTTGAGACCAAGCCTCTCGAGATGTTTTGAGAGGCTTTTAGGGACCAAACCATTCACCGACACAACTACCGGGATTATTTCTGTAGATACCACCCTCCACATGTCGGTCACCTCGTGCGCCAGGTCCAAATATTTGGTCTTTTTATCTGCCTCGGCCCGCACGAGGTTCTCGTCATAGGGGATGGTGATATCCACCAGAAATACCCGAGACTCCGTCTGGTCCATCAGCACGATATCAGGCTTATTCGCAAGAATAGTCCTATATAGTCCTATAGTTATTATTATTATTATTATTATAGAAAATGTTAATGTCGTGGCTCTGTTTGAGTCATGAGGTCGTAGTCTCAAATGTATTTTGCAACGACCATGTCGGTTGATAAAGTATAACGTAATTCTGTTTCGCCATTAACTTTTTTCATTGCTTATTTGTGTGTACAAGCCCACGGCTTTCTTTGTATTAAGTGGTTACCGGAGTACCGGACGAAAACAGATCTATGTCTCCATTTTTTGGTACAAGGGTTGCCTCGCCCTTCAAGCCGAAATTTATTACTGCTTCGCGGTCGAAATAGGCAGGTTAGTGATACCTATCCGTGCAGGCTGGTAGTAGGACCTTATGAGTCCGCGCGGGTAGGTACCACCATCCTAGGTGAGGCAGTCGTTGTAAAAACTATACTTGAGACCTTAGAACTTATACCTCAAGATGGGTGGCGCATATACGTTGTAGATGTCTATGGGCTCTATTAACCACTTAACACCAGGTGGGCTGTGAGCTCGTCTACCCATCTAAGAAAAAAAAAGGCTCAAAATATAAACGTTTAATGCCTAAACATTTCACTTTACGTTAAATATAATTCGCTCTATCTCTTTTAAAGCAAAATCAATGCGCATAGATTGGAATTAACAAACCCGTAAACATATCTTCGCAATAAAAACGAATGGAATTAAAGAAAAAAAGCACACCACGGACTTACTCCGAGTCGCAATCGCCTTAATAAAAACCCTTGCATACCTATCACTTAATTAACTACAGATATAATCATGGTCCTTTAATCTTATGCTCGTACTAGTGCATTACCCACTTACTGAGTTAAGCGCTAAAAATAGTACGGGCAACGATTAATCCCGGAACACGTTTACATGTTACGATGCGATTCAGATATTAAAAAGTGGATTGTCGGTCCAAAAATTATTTACGAGTCATTCGACATTGAAACTGGTTGAATTATATAGGGCGTCCCAGAAAGAATGGATAATCCTGAAACACCTCATAGTAGAGCTATTGGGGACTCAATATAAAAAAAAAAATTAGGTCCAAATTCAAAATAAAGAAATAATACCAAAATTTCATGATTAAAATTTAAGTTTAGATTAACTTTTATAAAAAATTACACTAGCTACTCATACGATTTCCTGCATATTCCTTAGTATATATAGTCCATGTAGAGTATTATAACACTAAAAAGCCTATGGATTTCATTTATTTTTAGCTGATGTATATTCCAGAAACGCACGGCAGTATGGAAAATATCAACTTTTTTTTTAAAATACCGAATTTACCTGAGATTTTTTTTAATTTTTTTTTGTGTCTCCGACGCCTCTTCTATGAGGAGTTTCAGGATTATCCATTCTCTCTAGGATACCCTGTATAAACACATTTAAATGGATCTTAAATTGCACATTACATACTAACTTTGGTAAAAAAGAGTTTTTACCAATTTTTCTAGGCGCTGAAAATGCTATTCGTATAAAAATTACTAGATACTTAATTTTGATTGCTGAATAAAATAGTATATTTGAGGCCGTCAGCGTAAAAGTGGCTTAACCCACAATTTTTGCAATTTATTTAAAATATGATAAATTTTTATGCAACACCGGCCTATCCCTAGTTTCAAACATAGATAGCAGATGGCTTTGTAAAAATTATTTTTGCGCGTATGTTTGCCTACGAATCGGTGTAAAAGTAAATTCAAACTTCATTATCTCCATACTAAATGGTAAGGCCACTTTTGCGCTGACGGCCTCATTTATTGAAATTATTTTGTAATAATATAATGCACTATTCAAAGTCTTAAGCCAATATATAAAAGGATTTCTATTAAGCATGGCTTTCTATATACAAAATAACTCTATTCAATTTCACTGCTATTAAAACTGTATCACAAACTCTACCGGTAAATCATCATATGATTTGCATTACAGGATCACGGACGATATAAATAGCTCGGACTAATAATTATTATCGCTCCCGGCTACCGAAGTCCGTTTACAGCCGGCGACACGACACAGTCGCGACGTCGCGTCGAGACAAGCCACGGTTATAAGTTATTAAAATTATTACGCTTTGCTTAAACGTGCCGTAATGGGCTGCTTAAAATAGTTTTAATTATAATTATGCAGATAGCGACGGAAGCGTATTCAGCTAACTAAAAATACAGAGCATATTGGAGATAGAAGTGGTGAATCAATATACAGTTACATAATTTTTATTTGCATAATTACTGGTAGTATATGTATTATGAGCCATCACCACCCTGTCAATTTCTAACTCGAAGCAATCATTCGTACCGTCGTGAAGATTTTATTTTTTATTGCCCTTCTGGTTATTGGTAGTAGGACCTATTGTGAGTCCGCAAGGGTAGGTACCACCACCCTACCGATTTCAGGCGTGAAGCAGTAATGCGTATCGGTTTCAACGGTACTGTTAAAAGTGATCCTTAGAACTCACATCCCATGGTGAGTGACAGCATTTCCGTTATAAATAAATGTCTATGGGCTCCGATAACCATTTTTTTTTATTGCCCTTGTAGGCAGACGAGCATACGACCCACCTGATGGTGAGTGGTTACCGTCGCCCATGGACTTCAGCAATGCCAGGGGCAGAGCCAAGCCGCTGCCTACCGCTTAATACTCTCCACAAGCCTCGTTTGAAGAAGGACATGTCATAGCGCTCGGGAAACACCGTGGAGGGGAGCTCATTCCATAGCCGGATGGTACGTGGCAAAAAAGACTAGGTGGGCTGTGAGCTCGTCCATCCATCTATGCAATAAAAAAATATGAATTTCCCTTGCAGCGCGTTACCCCCGTCAACCTGCTCGTAATGTTTCCTTTACAACTGTTCCTAGTGAATGGTATTTTCTTAATAACGCCTACCTACACATCTCTGTTACCTGTTAAACACAGGCGTTGAATGTGTGAGCTCAGACCGTTTCCTAGTCTTCCTATCGATTTCTGTAACGCTGTGGGTCGTAATGTGAGCCCGGACCGATAAGAACACGCATGGAACTGGTGCTACAATCACGCCTGTTTTTATTGGGAAATACTTTGGTGTAGGAAAGCCGATATTCCAACTCAGTTATGACTTGCAACTCGTGTTTAGTAACCACTTAATTCCAGGCAGACTATATGCTAACCTAGCAGATGTTAAGTCAATAAAATAAGCCTCCAAGCGAATTTAGAGCAAACCAGTTTACTCACTAAGGAAGTATTTCAGAATGTCTCGGGCGCCGCAGAGTCAATTTGGCGTCTCTTTGATGTCATTCGTGACTGCTTTATCTGTCAACCGTACTGCCGGGCTACGTGTGTATACTGTGGACTTGAACCATTTGTATGAATGTTTTTTTTTAAATTTATTAGAGCTGTCCATGTTTATTATTGTCTTAATAAGGATTGAGATTGATGCGTCAATTTATGTGTGAACTTACGCCACTGTAATATTATTTGGTCTGGTTTGGTAAAATTAGAAATTCAACGCTGAAAAAGTTGAAAAGTATATTATTATATCATCTTTTAAAAATTCATTAATATAATTCCACTATCATAATATTTTTTTTCTAATTTTAGTTGTAATAATAAGTAATAATAAGGTGTCAAATAACCAAAGGTATGGGCTATCATTTAAGTCTTAGTTATAGTTATTTAAATGTTATGTATATTTATATGTTATTTATTAACATGTATTACATTTTTTGACATGTTACATTTGACATACTTATTACATATTACTTAATAATGTTTAAAATTGCAACACAAAAATATGTAGCGTCCCATCTAAATCTCTACGAAGTGCACAAGTGTATCTCAGAACTTTACTGTTAAGAACTTACAGAACTTACTGTCAATACCGTTTTTAAATACACACATCACCGAGCTAATTTGTTTCAAGAAAAACCGACACAAATACGAAGTTGAATTTTATTAAAAATCAATTTAAATAAATAGACAAGTTCATAGTTAAAGTGTTAGTACTTAAAGAGACAAAAAAGAACGCGTTGCGATGAAAATATTGCCGTGTAAATGGGGCTAACAATAACGGAATCTCCGAGTTTCGCCAATACTTTTCTTATTACGAACCGATGAAGTACATTTTAGTTTGTACATTATAGTGATTTGTTACTTAACTGTATTGGGCGGAACGCTTCCTTCCCGTATAAATAAATGTAAGAATTTAGATCGGAACAAATAGGGTTATGTTCCCTAATGTGGATCAATCCTTTTGGAACGAAAGAATATAGACTCCACGTAACGATTACCGGTTAGATACTACCTTTTTTTGCCTACCTCTAGGGCTAGGGGTTATGCTAACTTCACCGAATAATGTACCTGAACTTCGAGTCTTAGACTGAACATCTGCCTTAACATGAGCTCCTTCGGTCAAACTTAGAGTTGCTTTGGAATAATGACTATTCCGTCATTCGCAGAGGAACGCTAAAGAAATAGTGATGTAAAAAGAATGAATTCGAAGTAGATGAGTTAAGTAGGAGAACGTACCTCAGATAATATTAAAAAAGTATTGTGATAAGATATATTTATTGATTGATGGGAAGACGACCTTACGGTCCACCTATTGTTATGCAGGTTTTGATTAGGCATGTGGCATGAGGTTCAGATTATATATGAGAACAATTGTTCAGTTCTGTCAGGTTTGGAACGTGGGGATAATTATCACCTTGAGATATAAGTTCTAAGGTCTCAATATAGTTACAACGGCTGCCCTGCCCTTTAAACCGAAACGCATTACTGCTTCACGGCAGAAATGGGCAGGGTGGTGGTACCTACCCGTGCGGCCTCACAAGAGGTCCTACCACCAGTAAAAAAGATTATTGCAAAGTTGAGTTGAGAGGAAGGAATTATTAAATAATTATGATTTAATTTTTCTAATTTACTTTGGTTATGCTTGTTATCGAAACGTGGTCCCAAACTGTAAATTATTCGAGTCAGAAAGAATATAATGACAATCTCTTAATAATTGCATTGTGTCAAATTTTACTCCAGTTACGCACAAAATCTCTAGAATTTCATGCAGAAATAACTAGGTACCGCGAGAGTTTTATTGCTTGAATAAAGCCTTGATAAGGATTACGCAAACTTGGCTGAATGTTTAAGCACACATAAAGATTACGACGAGGTCAATTTTGATATAAATAAATGATCCTTTGTTCAAAGATTAAAATATAGTAAAAATTAATACGGAATAAAATTATAAAGTATTAATGTTTTTACGTAAAGATTGGCGTTTCTCATACCGTCGATGTTGTCTCTCGGAGGACGTATTGAATTAGTGAATTAAGTTTAAATTATGTAGTCTTCTTTGTTTGTACGAGGGCTTAGATTTTAAACATGAATTCAAAGTAAAAGTCGAGAGTAAATCTTTTTCGTATTGCGACCAGTGAGCGTTCTTTGAACTTAATTTTAACTCAAATAATTTTAGCGTATTTTTATCCAAACAATTATCGAACTATGATCTACGCTAGAAGCTACAAATCTCGCTACTCTTTTAAAATGTAACAAGCCACTAAATCTGTAATTGTAGAGTGCGTTTCAGATTCCAACAATAAACGCCACCATTCATCATACCCACCATAACCCCTGGTCAGTTCGGCACTTGGAGCTTGCGTGAATTCCCTTCCACGACGTCTGACCAGCGGTACTTGGGCCTCCCTACGGGGCAGCGTCCCTTTTTTTCCTACCTAAGCTGGTAGTCTAGAGAGACCATATCTGCGTAACCTTAACTAGTCGGTGAGCTCACGGGGCTCAAACCTGACGATGTTGCTAACACGAACCCTAGCAAGAGCCGGCTTCGCAAAATCTACCACTGGATCGGAAACGCGATCCACTGACAAGAATCCAGCGAGATACTCAGTGGGCTGTGTCTGTGGGTTAATTTACTCGCATGCGACGAGTTTGACGAGAACGATGACCGGTCAGTCCCTGTAGTACAGCCGTTTTACAGTACCAGCCTTACTGCATCCGCAATAGATCCCCAAGCCTTCATCTCCCAAAGGCTTAGAGAGCAGTAAAATTAGGTTAGAGTTAGTGTATTTTAATTTTTGCATTAAGAAATACAAAAAACTGGCAATCGAGTTAAACCTCGCCGCCACAGTATGGAAGTGCTCAATATTAACCGGAGCTAAGCTAACGAGTTAACTAAAACCGCGCAAGGTTCAAAGGCAGCCCGAGGAAAGTGCGCGTCTAGTCCGTCGCAGCCGCGCGGGCGATCGTCTGTCGGCGCACATTACAAGGAGCAATACCTGGCAACGAATGCGTGATGCTACTCGCTGCACGAGACTCCCCTTAGGGGTATCAAACGTGGCAGTTGTAACTTCACACTAAAGAATACACTTCCGAGAGGATTGCAAAGCTGAGAGTATATATACTGAAATCTTTGCGAATTCTAATAGCGCGATGCAGGTTTTTTGTTAATAACTTTGTCAATTGTTACATAATTTCATCGTTTTCATCAATAATTGTAATATATACTGATATAACATGATTTAAAGAAATTTGTTTTAAAATATTATGATTTTTACTGGTATATTTTAAAGGAATTCTGAAAAACATTTCCTGGACTTTATTTTGGTTGTACAACGCCATCTAGTGGTAGTTATTCAAAGATATTAAATCTCTTAAAAGAGTTTTTTTTTTTTTGTTTCGTTCAGTGTTTCCCAGTTTAAATTTGTTTCATTTTAATATTTTAATATTAGATTTTCTGTCTAATTAGTAATCTTGTATATGAGCATTAAAATTTGGACTTTAAACAGACAATTTTCTGTTTAAAATTTACACTATTACCACCTTCCTATAAAGCTATATTTTTAGGTTTTTTTTAATTTAGCCTATTTAGTAGCTGGATTTAGATAGTTTTTGAAAAACCGTCGCTCTTTTAATGTTAAGTCATTTCCAATGTATGTAGACTATAGTATCCGCTATGTACTTTTAAGATATTGAGTAGAATATCATCAATGAATACTATATGACGCCATTTGATTGGCGATTCAGTTTTATTACTTTAATATTCGAATCATCTCAAATAATAGTATGAAGGATTCGTTGTTAAGTCGTGAATCTGAATTAGATGAAAGCTACTTATTAGTAAAATAAATGATTGAGCTTAAGAAAATACAGTACGGCGGTAGTCTAGTGATATATAAAAGATATTCGATTTATTGAAATTATTTTCTTTGTTGCAGGATATCAAACAATGACCGAGACGAGAGTCCTGTTACCGACGGCAATGTCCCACCAGAGCCACCTGACCGGCCGCCCGGGAAACCTCGACAAATACACCCCGAAGATAAAACTCAAGTTTTGGCATACGACTCCTCGTGTCGACGTAGAAATAAACCCAAAACGCTACCCATAGATGAGAACCATTACAATCATTTAGCTAATACGAATGTACTGAATTCTCCGATGTATCCGTTGACGCCGAACATTTGCATCGAAGGGGGTAAGATTGAGTTCATAAAATCGCCGCCGGGGAGTGCCAGAAATAGTTTGGCGCTAGCCTCGCCTCCTCAGACCCCGTTGTTAGCGCGGCGCGGCTCTCGGGAGAAACGTGAAGCACGGATTTATGACGAGCCGACTGAGAAGTTCGACGGTGACAAGGTAGATGGCGCTTTTTTACATTTTTTCGCAGTGAATAATGTTACGCAAAACCGGTGCAGTGCACGATTTGGAATTTGTACGCCAAAAGTTTTATTATTTTCGACGATTAATAGGTTCGACGAGTGAATTAACCCATAGACTTTTTTTTATACCATAACCCATAGACACAGTCCACTGAGTTTCTCGCCGGATCTTCTCAGTGGGTCGCGTTTTCGATCCGGTGGTAGATTCTGCGAAGCACGGCTCTAGCTAGGGTTCGTTTTAGCATCAACGTCAGATTTGAGCGTACTGGTCCGGTTACGCTGATGTAGCCTCTCAAGGCTATCAGCTTAGGTAGGAAAAAAAGACATTTATATTATTTTAACGTTTTCAAGAGTTTGAATTATCAATCTTATCATTAAGCCTCTTGAGATGTTATGTATGACTTGTTATAATATGATTAAATGTGTTTGCTGATGAACCTTGATCGTTTTGTATTGTTATCGCATTGATGATTGAACTAAACAATGAATTGTATTGTTCTCAATTTCTATCATGTCACTTCGAAGGTAAATTCCAATTAATAACATCATCCAAGCATTTTTAGATTTTTGTGTTTACGCTGGCGAAATCCTGGCTCAACCGATTTAAGGTTTTTTTTTTATTGCTTAGATGGTGTTATGTGGTTACTAGAGCCCATAGACATCTACGATGTTAATGCGCCATCCACCTTGAGATATAAGTTCTAAAGTCTCAGAATAGTTACAACGGCTGCCTCACCCTTCGAGCCGAAACGCATTACTTATTATTACTTATTACTTATTAAAGTTGATTAACGGAGCCCATAGAATTCGCTTTCTGTCACGAGGAAATCGCAAGTTCTAGTATGATGAAGACCTGTGATAGAAATTATTCGACTTGATGTCTCGCGTATAGGCTCATGATCTTTATGGGCTACAACGGATTAGGCGGGTTGTGATTTTCTTTTCTTTTTCTATTCGCTAGTAGCCTAAAGGGCTGTTCAAGCTACCAACGGACGGGTAGGTGAGCTCACGGGCTCAACTTTGAGAGAATTTGCTAACACCAGCCTTAGCAAGAGCAGTGCTTCGAGGAATCTACTACCGGATCGGAATTGCGATCCTCTGAGAAGTACCGGTGAGAAACTCAGTCGTGTCTATGGCAGGGAGATAAACGTAGTACAAAAATCGCAACAAACTCGAAATAATTCTAGCGCAGTGAAAAACAAAACAACTTTAGACGAAGGACCGTTTACCCTCGTCAAAAACCTTTCAAAAACTTTTCATTCGCATATTTACGTTTCGGAATATATTTGGTCCCGGCGCCATGATGCATCTGCGGCAAACGGGTCCACGAAGGAATATTTACGAAATGTGTTTAAAAAACAAAAAACCTAAAACGTACGCCATTTTTGTAATACGCTTTTATTAGCTTCAGATGCAGTATGTTAGTATGTAACGGAATCTTTGAACATGATTTTGACCCCCCTTCAAAACGTCGGATTAATTCGAAATTTGGTATACCTACTTATTAAGGACCGATGTCAATTCAATATCACGCTTTTTTTTACAATAAAATATTTTTTTCTTATACTATGTTTAATTCAAATTTATTAAAATTTATTTTCTATTTTTTAGTTGGAATTTCTATAAAAGCTTTTTTTGTTAGTTTTTTTAAACTATTATTTTTGACAATCATTACCGCGTTCTTATGGGAGGGGTGGCGCCGTGTCCTCGTCGCAAAAATAGGAAACGACTTGTCGTTGCCGAGTGTTGTAGCATCGATGCTCGGCGACGACGAGTCGTGGAAGGCGATGCTCGACTTCGGCGAGTGCACCATCTCGCAGAAGGAGGCGGCGGGGCGCGTAAGAGACGCGCAAGCCCGCCGCCGTCGAGCGGGGGCCTAGCATCACTACAGTTTGAGCTCCGTGAGCTCACCTACTAGTTAAGGTTACGCTGAAGTAGCCTCTTAAGGCTATCAGCTTAGGTAGAAAAAAAAACATAGTGCGAAATAAAACCAGCTGCGATGATTGGTCCGTTCACGTTGGCAACTAGGAAATTCTAGGTGAAGTCGCGTCGCAACTCTATCAAGATCACGTCGAGGTCACCAGTTTGAAGGTATATACGGCGAAGGGAAAACCTTCCGCCGAGCTGGTGGTATTGCTCGGTAGACCGACGGTCCGCCTGTTGTTCTTCGGAACTTGTATACAAGCAAGCTTATCTTACTGTCGTAAGCGAGATTCGGGCATCTCTCAAATATCTTGTCTTCCGTGATGGCTACCACCACAATTACCACGTTCTTACTTCGTTTAACAAAACGTCCGTGCTCTGTAAAAAAAAACTAGTGGTCCCCCTGTAGTCGAAATTCGACTATAATTGAAATTGCAAGTTTGGACATTATTATACTTCTATAGTCAAAGACTATTTATTGTACTTCTATACTCACGAATTTCGCCAAGACTGTAGACAAATAATATTAAAGGCAAACAATACTATTCTCAATTTGACCACAGACTTTCAAAAATAACAAAAGTATGACAATAAACACAGAGTATATGTGTCGTGTCAAATACACGGTAGTCTGTGTATAATGTTTTCTTTATTGATTTAATGATTTTTTTATGCATAATTAAAAAATATATTAGCATTCTGCATTCCTTCTCTATATTCTCTGTAAGTGTGAGAAATATTATAGTCCTCCGTCCGGGCAATTTTCGTAAAAAGAGGTACAAATTTTCTGCTTGACGTATTAACATATAAATCCCACCTTAAACACAAGTAGAAAACTAAGGGATTTGCACAAAAAGTAAAAACGATAAAAAAAGAAATCTTCTTAAGAAATATCCAACAAAATCACAGTGAGAAAATCTATGGAAGTTCAGGTTGGCTTACGGAAACAATTCAAAAACGACTAAAGACGCATTAGGGTGTAAGTACACCAATTACAGGCACCCTCGAACGTAGACGATGAAGGGAAACTTAAATCTATGTTGTACATTTAAGTGGTATATTATATATAAACGAAAAATATGTATTAAGGAGAAGTATGGCACTTGATTTTCATCTTCCTAAATTGATAGATGCGGTAATATTTTTCGATGTCGCATATAATAAACGTAATTGAAATTATCTAGCGGTTTTTACTGTCAGCAATCCTATTTCCGACATTTCGGATACTTTAATATTTTGCTAAACGTGTTCTATAGTAATTTTGATTATGGATGTGTTTAAGCTAACAAATAATCTCGTCATATGAGATAGGCCTTGGGACCATTAGGAATTACTAGTGGTCCCCGGTTGTCGTAATTCGACTATAATTAATTAATTGAAATTATAAGTTTGTACACTATTAGGATTCTATCAAAGAGTACTATACTTCTACAATCACAGATTTCGTCAAGACTACACACATTTTAGGTAAATATTAATAAAGACAAACAATACCTATTTAATCTATTCTCAATTTGACCACAGACTATAATCAATAAGAAAAGTTGACAATAAACAAATAGTATGCATGCGTGTGTGTGTCAAATACGTGGTAGTGTGTGTAATGTTTTTATTTATTGATTTAATGTATTTTTTTATGCATAATTTAAAAAAAAAATTAACATTCTGCACTCCTTCTTTATATTCTCTATAAGTGTGGGCAAGTTCATACTCCTCCGTCCGCGAAATTTTCGTAAAAAGGGGTGCAAAGTTTTTGCTTCACGTATTAATATATAGAAATTATAATTTTACGTACAAACGGCGTTAAATTAATCCTAATATATGTTTGATTTCGGTGATGCTTGAACATAATTAATACTAATAACACCTACAGTCCTATGTATCGAAGTAAATATATCTACGCTAAGATCAGTGCTGGTAATCTTGTAGAATTGGTTCGCGATACTGCCTATATAAATTTGTTAATTATCCTCTTAACGAGAACGGGACATACGTACATGTGGGAAGAGAACGCGATTGTTTTTTTTCCCCGATCTTCTCAATGGATTACGATTCTGATCCGGTGGTACATTCAACGAATTCTTGCTAAGATTTGTGTTACTTAATTCTTTCAGGCTGAACAACGCGAGCTTTTCCACTAGTCGAGGAGGCTAATTGCAGATAGGTAGACAAAAAAAAATCTAGTGAGTGAGTGTGTGAAGAGCAGATCATGAAGAATAGGGGATCATAAAGACGGTGTCGCACGATATTATACTCTTATTTTTTATTGCTTAGATGGGTGGACGAGCTCACAGTCCACTTGGTGCTAAGTGGTTACTGGATCCCATATACATCTACAACGTAAATGCACCACCCACCTTGAGATATGTTCTCAGGTCTCAGTATAGTTACAACGGCTGCCCCACCCTTCAAACCGAAACGCATTACTGCTTCACGGCAGAAATAGGCAGGGTGGAGGCACCTACCCATGCGGACTCACAAAAAGTCTTACCGCCACTTAAAGAGTGACTAGCTATAAGATCAGTATTTTCTATACCAAACAAGTATGAGACGAAGATATTTCCTTTTGAACTTCATACAACGACAATTATCTGCGTATTTTTTCATTCTTAAGTCGCCGAGATAAGATTTAGTTGTGATTCATCGATTAAGTTGATAACTTGCTTTCTCAATTTGCAGAAAAAAACGATCGAATTAATTTTCATATTAAATTCTTCTTGCTTGATAACTTTATTTATCTGTGGTAAGTACTTGAAGAAGCATCAATGAGGACTTTTTGGCGGGAACGCGAGGAGTGAAGTTGTGTGATTTGTTTTATTTTGTCTATTTAGTGTTTCTTCAGGTTTAAATGTGTAATAATGGTGGTTTATTAACTGTTTAATATCTGTGAAAGTGCACAAATGTGGGAAAATGAAACAAAGCTGCTGGACGTAACTTCTCGGGTTCCTCCAAAAAGTCCACTGAAAAAATCTCAGTAAATGACCACCATTTTACTGCGATTATATTTCATCCCATATCATCTCATTTCATTAAATTTCATCCCAGTTGATTAATGTCTCAAATTAATCATCTTCATTCATTTCACTCCATATTATCATTTTTCATAAAATTAAGAAAATAAAGTAAAATAAGACATGACTTAAAGGTCTTAGTTACCAGGTCATAAAATCTCTTAAAAAAAAAGCATCAATGACAGTTCTGACCCGTGACTCTTCTTGACATTTCACTGCATAGTCCAAAAATATTAAATTTTAATTATTAAGTGTATTTATTATCTATGATCTTAAACTTGTTACTTGTCCTGGGCGATACATTTGCAGGGGTTCGGAGTGGCTTGAATTAGCCGCATCCCCGTTCAAGTTTTGGAACGCGACGTAGGGCAGGATAAAAGTTCGTTACCTAAAATGAATTTGATTTCACAGGCAATAGTACAATTGGAGGAGAATTATCGATTTGTATTCACTTTAATTGTTATAGCATTTACGATGTTCTTCGTTTATGATAAAGTTAATAGAGATTCTGAATGCGAAGAAAATATGTCAAGGCTTGAGAGAAATTGCTAGTCTTATTTTGCAAATAGAGTTTAAAATATTTATGGGACGTTCAATAATATAAATGAAATTGACGAAAAGGTAAATATAAAAAATTTTTTTTTTTCACTACATCCCTATTGTTTTTTTTATCGTTGAGCTGAGATTAACGCACTATCCACCAGGAAGTTGCGAACTTTTGGAGATCAAGAATCTTAGGAGCAGAGAGGTCATTGATTTTATGTAAGAATATCTTTAGAAAATTCGTAAAATAATAGTATGTAAAATAAAAGTAAAGAATATTTTGTAGCTTTGTCTTATTTAAAAAAGGTATAAAACACAGATAAAACAATTAATTTCAGTTGCCCTCTACCTGTCTCTCTATAACTACAAAAAAAATACTATGGGCAATTGTATTCGCGTTTTCATCTAAACTAAAATAATAATAAAAAATATCCAACAGCTCGATCTATAAAGCCTTTAGTCCGTGAATGCCTTGTAGTTACATACATTCTGATTCCCGTAACAGCTTACCAAGGATCTGAGGGTTACTATTATGCATACGTTATGTCATGAGACGTAATACTAATTGATAATTCAAAGACGTCCAAAGCAGGCTAGGCTGTGAATTATTTAGTTACATTTAAAGCTAGAATAATTAGTTTTTTATATACATTTTTTGCGTTCTAAGAGACGCGTTAGTGATGGTATTATTATGAAACCATTCTAACGTGCATTTTAAGACATTATCTTTGTATGCAGAGCAATTTAATCCCGGCCAAATAACAGCCAAAGTCAGATTTCTTTATCGTCTCCTTCCACCTTCTAATCTTAAGATACCTTTTTTTATTTATTGCTTAGATGTGTGGACGAGCTCAGAGCCCACCTGGTGTTAAGTGGTTAATGGAGCTCATAGACATCTACAACGTAAATGCGCCACCCACCTTGAGATATAAGTTCTAAGGTCTCAAGTGTAGTTACCTCAAAGCCTTTGACGATTGTGACATATTCAGAATTAATTTAGTTACATTTAAAATAGGAAAAACTGTGTTTTTTAACATACAATTATTACTAATAGTATTCTATGAGACGCTTTAGTGATGGTACTATCAAGAAAACATTCTGAAGTACATTTTAAGACATATCATCTTTCTATGCAGAGCGATTATTAATTCCGCGTACAGCCAAAGTCCGCTTCCTGCATCGCCTCCCTTCACCTTACCTAATGTGGAGAGATCTTAAATTTAAAACCTTTGACAATTGTGACATTTTCAAAGATTTCAAGCTATTTTTTTTTATCGTATACCTTAAAACGAGCAATTCTTGTATATTAATATATATATATATAATCTGAATCTCGAAAACGGCTCCAAACAAATTTAGTATACAGGGGATTTCGGGGGCGATAAATCGATCTAGCTACGATTTATTTTCAGAAAATGTTGTTTTATTCGTTTTTCAATAATCAACTCTTCCCGACATGTATTGGCGAATAATAATACTATTTTTCTTAATTGAGGGCAACTAACCAAGATGGCGTTATCAAAAAAAAAATCAGCAAAGCTCGGTCATCATCTAGTTATATTTATGAGACAGAATTCGCCTACGCGGCACATTTCTAAAATCCCTTCGCCTTGAATTTTTAAATTCCCCTTCTTAAGATATCGTGGATCAAGTATATCCACGCTAGGTAATGACAATCCTCCATTACATCTCTCATGTCTATGCACATCCCATTCTCAACGAACATTAGCTTAAGTGGCGCATATGTTATTTGTGCCCTCTCTATTACCCCCCATTTCGGCTTCAGTTATGTCTCTTAAGACAATTTATTTAATGCATTACGTGTTTGTATATACGGATTTTGATGTCTACAGTTCATTTGTAGGTTTTTTGTGCAAATAAGTAACACTAACTGGTTTAAAATGGTTTTTAGAGGCTGTTGATATGGAAAACATTGTTGCTCACCTAGTAGCATGGAGACAAGGATTATTTGGCACATCGGCTAGTCTAAAAGGCGAACTGTGTAGATGGTGTTATTGTGGTTTTTATTATTGCATATACGGTTGGATGAGCTCACAACCCACCTGGTTTTAAGTGGTTACTAGAGCCCATAGACATCTACAACGTAAATGCGCCACCCACCTTGAGATATAAGTTCTAAGGTCTTAGATATTGTTACAACGTCTGTCCCACCCTTCAATCCGAAACGCATTACTGCTTCGCGGCAGAAATAGGCAGGGTGATGTACCTACCCGCGCGGACTCACAAGAGGTCTTACCACCAGTAATTACGCATATAATAATTTAGCGGGTTTGATTTTTATTACACGATGTTACTCCTTCACCGCGCAAGTCAATCGTGAACATTTGTTGAGTACGTATTTCATTAGAAATATGGTACCCGTCTGGGACTCGAACACCGGTGCATCGCTCAATACGAGTGCACTGGACGTCTTATCCTTTAGGCCACGACGACTTCTGTGTTTAAAAGCTAGGCTGCACGTCGCATTTGACAATACGTTCGACGAGAACGGAGACCGGTGCTTGGACAGTTGAAAAGCTCCTAGAGTGGATCGGGAGGATCCGATAGCGTATCGCCTGTAATCAAGACAAGACGACGAGTTATATAGATAAAGAACGTGCAGATACTACAGCGATCATATCCATATCATTGGTGGTAGGACCTTTTGTGAGTCCGCGCGGGTGGGTACCACCACCCCGCCTAATTCTGCCGTGAAGCAGTAATGCGTTTCGGTTTGAAGGGTGGGGCAGCCGTTGTAACTAGAGACCTTAGAACTCTTATCTCACGGTGGGTGGCGCATTTACGTTATGGATGTCTATGGGCTTCAGTAACCACTTAACACCAGGTGGGCTGTGAGCTCGTCCACCCATATCAGCAATAAAAAAAAAGGTATACAGGTAAAGAACGTGCAGATACTACAGCGAAGACCAGGGTGGTACGGTTTCATGATAAAAGGTTATATTAATGCAGAAGATGGAAGTCGCAGGTTCCAAGCAACGTTCTGAACCATCGCATTCACCGCTATGCGGAAATAGAAGAAATTTTCTACAATCAATAACAGCAATTTGTTTTTATTTCCCACTATTCTGATAGTGTCTGCTTGGCACGACTCCATGCTGCAGTAATAAAGGAACTCATACTATTCATTTAGGAGTTGGCATGTGGTAGGTTGTGTAAGTTTAAGAATTCGTTGTACGGTTATTGTGTTTGAAGGGGAAAAAAATGGGTGTGTACCAATTTTAGATATAATACATTCAGAGAACAAAACGTGCACATATTTATGTCCAAATAAATTATTACCCCCGAAAAAGTTCGATATTAAATGTCCTTTCGGTATCACAAAAATGTGATCAATCACTCGGGTAAATGTCATTTAACAGATTGCTTCAGTACGTCCCGACTGTTTTGTTGTCCATTGACATATTGGACGCTCTGAATCAAAGGGTTTGATTGAACGACGAATAATTGGTTAGATTTATGAATATGGAACGTTCTGGAATTGATAAACGTTTTTCGTGAATAACGCCACCTGTTGACGGAGACGTAAATCATTTCGAACTATGACTTATAATTAAAAAAAATCCTACCTAAGCTGAGAGTCTTGAGAGGCTATTTCAGCGTAACCTTTTAGTAGGTGAGCTTGCGGGGCTCAAACTTGACGACGTTGCTAACACGAACCCTAGCAAGAGCCGTGCTTCGCAGAACCTACGTCGAGCCCTTCGTCGCAAGCGACGGGTTCGACGAGAACGATGACCGGTGCTTGAGGTACCTAAAAACACCGTTGGTGGATCGGGACGATCAGAAATGACGTGTTTGGGGCGACGTCGACTGCTTTCCATTCTGTCCGCAGGATCGGGAATGTAGTTCCCGGCTGCCACGATGAGAGGGTTCTCGTTTCGTGCCGCTTTATCGAAGTGGTGACTTTTAAAGCATAGTTTCAATGCAACTATGATGTTAGTGTTTAATTATCGCACCCGCCTAAATATTACAAACGTAACAACTAACTAAAGTGACGTCGTAACCAGAACCCAATTTGAGTAATGGAAAAACAAATTTCCCAAATGGACGGCGGCCTTTGATCCCTCAACCCTCCCGCGACTCGCCTGGATAATCCGTTTGTCTGTCTGCGCGTTTGTATCTGTGCCTTTGTGAGTTTTAAGTTAATTCGTTTAAAATTTCTGTCGGACGAAATACGATAATTAAATTCCTGCAGTTTGGAAGATCTTTTGAAATTAGATCATTTAGATACGTTCGTGATCTAAAGTACTTTGGTGTAGGTACTCAAGTGATGTGATTACCGAATTCCAATTCCGGTATAATCTCAACCTACAGCCCACGGTCTCGTACTGTTTATTCTGTATGTACCTAAATGGCAATAAATTCCAAATGCAAATGAATTTTATTTTAAAAGTGTGGATCTCTAATTGCGAATTCAGTTATTTATTTAGTGATTAGTATTCGGTTTTCGTTACATTATGTACTTAATCATCAAATTAACAGTATGAAAATACGTGTAATTATGGAATACGAATTCCGTCACAAACAGCTCACAACAATGGCGGCGTGTATGGAGCGAACACTACAAAAGAACGCACAACTCGTCGTTAGTTTGAAAGCTTCCGACATGGAAATTTTGACCTAAAAAATTAACCTCATGCTCGCCCGAAAACTAAGGTGAACACACTGACGGTGACGATACTTAATCTATCGCTAAGTTAGCTTAACGTTAGCATCAAAAAAATATAGGTCCATTTTCATCAAATTGGCAAGGTAAAAAAAATTTTTTTTTCTTCTTTTTTTGCCTAGATGGATGTACAAGGTCACAGTCCACCTGTTTTTAAGTGGTTCCTGGAGCCCATAGACATCTACAATGTAAATGCGCCACCCACCTTGAGATAGAAGTTCTAAGGTCTCAAGCATAGTTACAACGGCTGCCCACCCTTCAAACCGAAACGCATTACTGCTTCACGCCAGAAATAGGCAGGGTGGTTGACCTACCCGTGCGGACTCACAAGAGGTCCTACCACCAGTAAATCTTGTTAAGTGGATATCGGACGAACTGAACGATCACCAGCGCCACGAATGCGTTAAGGTATGCCTTTCTTTGCTTCGGTAGGGCCCTAAAACTCCTTGGGCCCACGGTCTGCTCCCAACATCTGCAGATTGTCAAGTCCCACATACCCCGCGTGCCCCCTAGGCGCGGGGACCTCGTAGGAGGTTCGGCCCCCGGAAGAAAAATTGATCATTTTGGATAATCGCAAGTGGTCATCAGGTTGGTTAGATTAAGCTAATAAAAGCGTGTACCAAGAAAAAAAGAAACAAAAAAATGTAAGTACCCTTTAATAACAAATTAAATGATTCTGATAAGCGGCTATTCAACAGATAGCATCGTGATGTCGTTGAAATACGTTTCGGCATAGATTTGATAAAAGAGACTGTCTATACATTTGATACAACGCACTGGTGGTAGGACCTCTTGTGAGTCCGCGCGGGTAGGTACCACCGCCCTGTCTATTCCTGCCGTGAAGCAGTAATGCGTTTCGGTCTGAAGGGTAGGGCAGCCGTTGTAACTATACTGAGATCTTGGAACTTATATCTCAAGGTGGGTGGCGCATTTATGTTGTAGATGTCTATGGGTTCCAGTAACCACTTAACACCAGGTGGGCTGTGAGCTCGTCCATCCATCTAAGCAATAAAAAATATATCTTGTAGTATGCATAGTTCAGCGCAAAAACAATTAAATCAACAATTTGGCAATTCGTCGTGCATTTTCTTGCAGTTCCCTCGCTAATGAGGATCTTGACCGTATATGATTTATCTCCTTCAGTCCCACCCCAGTTCAATAGATCGTTGTAGAATTTCTCTTGTTGTCTTTATGATACTTTTACAAGATCGTGTTAGGACTTGGCTCCCTGTCCCACGATCAACTGCTTCGCCAACTTATGCATATTTTGATCGCATTATAAGTTCAAAATATTTGTATTTTATGATGTGGAGCTATCATTCTTCGTTAGTCTCGATGTCCTCACGCTGTCCATGTTATCTTGAGCGTTCGTCTGCAGTACTACACGTTGCGCATAATACTTTACTAATTCTCGATATGAAAGGCAAAAAGTCACAAGATTTTAATTCTTCAAATTAATTAGACCATAATTTACCGGACAACAACAACAATACCTTTCATGGATTCGAATTTTTGGACTGTGTGATGTCGGCCTGTCGCCCCGTCTCTTTTGGCGGGTGTCGAATAAGGGGACCGACCAAGAGATTCACCGGAGAACTAACAACAGCCCTCTCTAACTACTATACAATACCTACTGCGACTTAGATATCTTAATCCTGTTTATCTCTGCCGCAAGCAGAGATAAATTTCGGATTGAATGATGGGAAAGAGGTTATGCAATACAATTAGGACCCTGATCTCGTGTCTGCGGATTTGTTGTCTATGGGTTCCAATAGCGGAAGGTGGGCTGGGAAATTTATTTGGCATCTAGAAATATGATGGTGGTAAACGGTAAGATTTTGCGTATTTGCGGGTATATGAAAAAGGGAAGGTCTTCCACCGAGCGACTGAAATTGCTCAGTAGACCGGTTGTTTTTCGGAACTTGTACATTATATAACAATATGCCAGCTTACCTTGAAAATGTCGTAAGTGAGATTCAGGCATCTGTCAAATATCTTGTGTTCTGTGTTGGCTACCGTCACGCGTAACTCGTCAAATAATGTAGCATGTCTGTTAAAATACTCTATGACGATTAATTGAAACTCATTCTCGTAAGCGGCCGAGTGCCGCAATGCGCGCGGGAGCAACGCATCTCAGACTCTCTTACGGGTGATATGGCCAATTATTATCAACAACGTTGGCCCGTGAATTGATGTTTAGAACGAGAGATAAAACATCTCGGAAATTTGACTCTTTAATGTATCTATTCAAAAATATTTGTGGAACAGTTAAGTCGTCTTCTTACTAAGTGAAATTAAAAGTTTACGAAGGGAAATTTAGTTTTTTTAGGGTTGTGTGATAAAATTGTAAAGTTCGTTGGTAATACCATTTTTTTAGTGTAGCATTGGATAAATTAATTTGCTGAGAAACAAAGCGTGCAAATGAAACTTTGTCGGAGCTGGTTTGTTTTTTGTGGTTCTTGAAAATTTCAGTGTAGTGATATGTTCAACAAATATTCATATGGCGGTAACTTAAGACATGGATATGAAAAGGTAAGAATGAGCAGTTCTGTTAACTTCCTACTGCTACTATTTTTAACTCCCTATTTGAGATCTTAGTTTCTTGTGGTAGGGTATTGCCAGCGAGAGCTGATAGGTAACACTGTAGCACATATTCTTATCAAGCTATCTCAATCTGTCTTTAATCATGTCATTCAAAATTCCAAGTTTTTTATGGTAAGATCGGAGGATCACTTATTATATAAGTAGACCATGAGCATCGTCTACCCATCATAAATAGTGGTCTTGCCTTCAATAAACGGTGATTTGTCGACACGGAGAATGAACCGTTCGATATTTTGACCCTCAAAGACATTCTGTGTTAAGTATCTGATCTTCAGTAGGATCCTGTAGGCACCTTGGTCCGAGTATCCTATCCGTGTCATCTCCGTCTGCGCTGGAAGCTGGAATAGCCCCGTAGGCTACCAGAGACTAGGTAGAAAAGATCATTAAGATTCGTCTCCCGATATATTCAAACTAAACGCTTCTATTTTTCCCAATCAGCATTTGTAGATGTCATTTTGCAGCTAAGTTCTCCTAGCAGATATGTTCTCCAGTAGCAAAGAGCTAAGCGCCCTAAATATATTATTTGAAATGACTTTTACTATTAGATACTGTTAAGGCACTATAACCAATCCTTACTAACCCTCACACAAGGCTCGGCTTCGGTTGTTGACCTTTTAGTGCCATTTTTAGGCTAAGACTAAATTGAAACTCTTCCTCCTTCCTTGGTAATTTTAAGGCATAACGTACTTCAGCGTCACCCGGGAACAGACATGGGTAATTTGCTTTTAATTTCAATTACCAAATTTAATATATTTTGAAGATCGGCCATATAATCATAATACGATAACAAAGTGACCCGAAGCAAAAATTGCGATTTCTTGTAGCAAGCATGGAAGTGAAAAAATCAATGGGAATCTTTTCAAGGAATACATTTCTTTGCGCGGCCTCAGATTGCAGGGGCTTTCAAATGAAAAGTTCATCAATCAGCGCTGAAGTTACGTCTGAGGCTTAGCATTCAATTTAAAAAAAGGGCATTCTGGCAAAAATACTTTCACTACCAAAATTTCACCGATAGGGTTTTTATCAGCTCATATTAACGAATCCGAAACCGTTATAATTTAACTGCACATTTTGTATCTATCACCTATTATTATAAATAAAAGTTTTTAGCTTGTTTAGGGTTTTTTATAGCTCTGGTTGGGCGGAGCAGCTTACGGCCTTATAATGTGGGCATCGAAGTCTTAACTGTATTGTGTATCAACTGCCCCACCCATGACTGCTTCACGGCCCAAATGGACTTTCCACCCACTATCAAGGCTTACTCAAAATGTATACAGTATTCATATAATTTATACATGCGTGCTGGGTACATGTTTCAGTATAGTAACATGATGTTATTTCTTTAGTTGGAAGTTGTTCGTTTACTTTATACAATTAAGTATTCAACTACTTATGGATGTCAGTGTAATCGATACATTCCAGCTGAATTTCATCAGCACAGTAAACTTTGCATTGAAAATAAAAAATATAAGTTGTCGGAACCCGCATCAGTTCCTAAACCATTCATACCACTGCGATGGAACTTCTGTAGCTAACATCACACGTTTGAAACTAGATCATCAAAATTTTAATTATTTGTATCGAAATCCTAGTTGTAAATAAAAGAGGATCAATTATGCCCGCTACACCTTCAAGACTGCAATGGCACTGAACGAAGTTTTACATCAATGATAACTGTAAATAGGCATGCTTTAACAAAAACCGACTACACTAAAAACTATACACTAAAAACAATAATCATCGAAATAGGTTGACGTGATATTGAGTTATTTATTTATTTATTTATAACTTCTTATACTAGAAAGTATAAAGGCGGACTTAATGCCATAGGCATTCTCTAACAGTCTACCTTAGGGGAGTGAAGAGATGAAGCTTGGTAGGTGTAGTGTGAAGGTGATATTACTTAAACATATATTATGTGTATATATAACATACATAATACATAGTACTTAAATAAATACATATACATAAATATATAGATATACATAAATATATACATATAAAAACATATATAAACAAATATTATCAATTAGATGACTCTGCTAACTCTCTGAGAAACAGTTCTCGAACCTTCGTCTTAAACGCTTCACGTGTAGTGGCCGACCTTATTTTGAGTGGGAGCGTATTCCATAGAAGAATAGACTGAATTGTGAATGAAGAATGTAAAAAGTCAAAACTATGTGGAGGACAGCGAAGAAGAAGATTGTGAGATGAACGAAGATTTCGGCTGTGGTCAGACCCTAAGTATTGAAAGGAATTAGTTAAATAAGCAGGTGGATTTGGGGAGTGCAACAAAGAGTAAAGAGTACTGAGAGCACGCAAGCTACGGCGTTGACGAATGGGGAGCCATTTGAGTTGGGAGCGATAAGAAGATACGTGATCGTATTTCCGAAGATTATAAATAAATCGAATGCAGTTATTGAGAAGCCGGTTAAGTTTATTGAGTAGATCTGCATTCAGGTCAAAGTAGCACACATCACCATAGTCGATCATGGGGAAGACCAAAGTTTGAACGAGCATTGTCTTGGCCTCGGGCGGAAGGAAATTCTTCAGGCGGTAAAGCATACGGAGTGTAAGTGTAACTCGCTGACACACGGAGATGACCTGGGCTCGCCAACTCAGGCTGGAGTCAATAAGTAGGCCTAGGTCCTTTACAACTGAACACCAGTTGATGGTTGAGCCATCATATATAACCGATGGGACATATGCCATATATATATTTTATTTAGTTATTCATCTATTTGTCGCGCACGTACTTCATGCAAATTTAAGATTTATATGGCTTTCTCATGGATTCCATTATCAGAACTGGACTAAAATGAAATGGGACCACACGGGAAGTGTCAGCTTTCTAATAAAAAAAATCATCAAAATCGGTTCACCCAGTCAAAAGTTAACAGGTAACAAACATAAAAAAATACAGTCGAATTGAGAACCTCCTTTTTTGAAGTGTGTTAAAAAAAAAAAAAAATTATGAACTGTCGCTGTGGTATTCATCATTATCATTTGACCTAAATTGACCACATTGAGCTGGAGTACACGCACGAGTTCAATTACGATCGCGTAGAGAGAGACATATTATATACCAAACATATTAAATACATAACGCTTAAGGTCATCGTGGCTTAAAAGATAAGACGCCCGATGCATTCCTTTGTAAAAAAAAACTTGTCTTGTAAAAATATTGTGAGATATCGCTGGCTCTAAATGTCTATAGGTATCTAGATATCTAAATATCTATATTTTCTAATTCGAATATAAGGAAGGAAAAAAGGAGGAAGAAAAAATCCTCTTAAATACTATTTTACTTTCACTTGTTACTTTTGCGTTTCCCTCTTTGCTTTTCTTTAGACTTTTTCGCTCGGAAAAGTTTTTCAGTGACGACTGCGACGGATAAGATCTTTCACTGAGGAAGTATAGCTCGGTAGTCTGATGGTTCGAACGTTGTTAGCGCGAGTGAAATTTCTTTACGTCTCTTGTAATCTATGATAGTTTTACGCCGGTAAGAGTAACACCATCTATCGCCAAACAGTCGAACGAATACCGAAAGACCTAGCAGCATCTAGAACGCTCGAGAACTACAACGCCATCTATTGTGAGATAGCGGAAACACAATACTAGAGATTTGTGGAATATTCTTGATAATTCTAGGGATGTGGTATCTATAAAAGTGTTGCAGAGATGGCACGCAGACTGTCAATCAGTAATCGGAACTATCCGAAGCGAAACAGCGAACGGATCACCTGAAGCGAAGCGAAAGAAGCGAATTGAGAATTTTAAAAGTGTAGTGAAGTGTTTTAAGCGTTCTAAGTGTTGAATACAGTTTTTAGTTGTACTTTGGTGGAATTTTATTTATCCCGAGCCCCAGCGAGTAACAATAGTTATCCCAAATATTGTCTCGAGCAGTCTTGAATCTTGTTAATTGCGTAAGCATTTACTTTAGTTTTCGCGGGTCGTTGATATAATCAAAATTTATGTGTAAATGTATTTATGAAATGGATGGATTGCGTTGAAGACGATAGGTATAAGAAGGGAGTGAGCGAAGAAATGGTATATGATAGAAGAGTATGGTAGGAGAAAACATGTCGCGCCGACCCCAGTTGACTGGAAGAAGGGCAGAAGAATGATGATGATGATGATGATGATGTTGATATATAATAATTAAAATTACTTTATCGGCCTAATCTTGCATTTTTTTACTGTCACCATATTATTTCCAATGTTTCAAACACTAAAATTTCCGACTACCAAGATTTTGACTACACCTTTGAGTTGGTTATATAGAATATATGTAAAATCGATCAGGCTGTTTAATTATGATCTCAATCTACAAGCTTCGGTGATAGAGTGCCCTACACGTTAGATTAGCCATTGTCCGCTAATGATGGATGAAAGAGGGTGAGTAAAGTCACGGGGTGAGCGTGCAAGTCATAGGCTGTTGTGTGTTTTTGGTCCTCAGAACCACACGTGTGGGGAAAAGCTACGTCGTCGCTTATGCTGAGTGTTAATTTATGAGCATGCTGATGAGCTTGTCATAAGCAACCGTCGATGGTAAAGTCTACTCGCTAGATTCTGACATTTCTTATCGATATACTGACGCGTGACGTCACTGCCGTGAAAATGTCGTTAGCGAGATTCAGGCATCTGACAAATATCTTGCGTTGTATGATGGCTACCACCACACTTTCACTGAGCTGGTGATATTGCTCGGTAGATCGACGGTCTGAATGTTATTGTTCGGAACTTGTATATATGCATGCTTATCTTGAAACTGTCGTAAGCGAGTCTTTGTATTCTTGGCTACCGCCACAAAACAATATTCTATTCGTTAACGTTAAAACTGCATCTTTAATATTAAATAATACGGCATAATTAAAAAGCTTGTTAATCGAACCACCGCCGAAGGTTTCACAAGGGTTTCGGCTAATTCGTTCGGGTTAATCTCGTCTCGTTGTCTCGGCGGCCCGCCCGGGATTCGAGTACGGTCTCGTGGCCTGTCCGTCATCAACAATTCATACCCGTGACACACTCATAACGTCTTAAGCCATCGACATTCTGGAGGAGATACTTCATGGGGATACCGCGGATACCGTTACAGACGATCGGGATCTTGTCGCCTTAAGCCATCGACAAGAGGATTCCTGTAAGTCATCGACTAGAAGAATGAGAGCTTAGTGACCGCATGCCAAAATGTAGCATAAATAACGATGCAGTTAAAACTAGATTCGTTTGACCTCCTGTTTTCTGGTCCTTACTTCAATATTTCCAATCGACTTTTTTCAGGTATTAAAAACCGATGATTGTAAGATAATTGCATTAGCGCGGACTATAGGATATCCGTTAAATATACATATATTACAGTTGGAATAAATGAATGAAAAATTATAATTATTTTTTATTTCGTTCAGTTTTGCATCTTAGGTTCTTTTTTATATTTGTAGACTACACTGGTGGTTTTACTGGTGGTAGGACCTGTTGTGATTCCGCGTGGGTAGGTACCACCACCCTGCCTATTTCTGCCGTGAAGCAGTAATGCGTTTCGGTTTGAAGGGTAGAGCAGCCGTTGTAACTATACTTGAGACCTTACAACTTATATCTCAAGGTGGGTGGCGCATTTACGTTGTAGATGTATATGGGCTCCAGTAACCACTTAACAGCAGGTGATCTGTAAGCTCGTCCACCCATCTCAGCAATAAATAATATAAAAAAATACACACATTTATTTCCATTTAATTCACTCGTTCGACTACAATGTTTTTTCAAATAATTTTGATGGCGGTTAAACTTATTGTCGTATCACATAATTTTTTTTTGGGCAATTTACGCTGTTAGCCGCTATCCTACTAAAACATTGATATTCATAAAACATTGATTTTAGCGTTAAGCAGCAGCTTGGCTCTGCCCCTGACATTGCTGAAGTCCATGGGCGACGGTAACCACTCACCATCAGGTGGGCCGTGCGCTCGTCTGCCTACAAGGGCAATATAAAAAAAACTTTGTCAAAGACGATTAGGTTGTTGAGTCAAAAAGAAAAATATAGTGATAATCTAAATAATCTGATAATCTTAATACTGAGTACTAGATAAAATAATACAAGCTTTCGCTACAGCAATGATTTCAACGACATTATTGATCAATCTTACAAAACAACATAGCTAATACCAGCGAGTCTTGAAGGGAAACACAGCTTTTGAAAATCACCGTAAAACTCTCAAACGAGTGAATACGATTTGCACAAAAGGTCCGTTTTCATCACCATAAAGAAGTCATTAAGGAGTTTTGCCTCGCGAATTTACGATACAATAAAGGAAAGGTACGGTTGATAAATGGATACCGGGAAACGTGGATGTAGCCGATACAACTGCAACGACAATAGGACACTTAGCCTTTGTGGCGAAACGAATGGATCTGCCGAGACAACGACTTGTACAGACCTGGAGCTATACGATGCTCGGATATAATGTTTTTTATGATGGATACGTGCGGCCTTTTTTTGTTAAGTGATTACTGGAGCCCATAGACGTCTACGACGTAAATGCGCCACCCACCTTGAGATATCAGTTCTAAGGTCTCAAGTATAGTTACAACGGCTGCCCCGCCCTTAAAAGCGAAACGCATTACTGCTTCACGGCTGAAATAGGCGGGGAGGTGATACCTACACGCGGATTCACAAGAGGTCCTACCATCAGTCATTACGCAAATTATAATTTTTACGGGTTTAATTTTTATTACACGATGTTAATCCTTCATCGTGGAAGTCATTCGTGAACATTTGTTGAGTAGGTATTTCATTAGAAAAATTGGTACCCGCCTGGGATTCAAAAACCGGTGCATCGCTCAACACGAATGCACCAGGCATCTTTATTCTTTAGGCCACGACGACTTCAGATCCTCTTTGGCCTCTTGGCGAGCTTGGCATTAAAGAAACTGCAACTGACAATCTCCGGAGATGTGAGATCTAAACGTATTTTTTTTCCTACCTAAGCTGATCTAGAGCTGGTCTAGAGATACCATATCAGCGTAACCTTAATTAGTAGGTGAGCTCACGGGGCTCAAACCTGACGATGTTGCAAACACGAACCCTAGCAAGAGCCGTGCTTCGCAGAATCTACGACCGGATCGAAAACGCGACCCACTGAGAAGATCCGGCGAGAAACTCAGTGGGCTAATCTAAACGTCAATTTGAACAGTTTAATAAAAGCTAGTTTAATATAGTATAATAATAAATAATAAGTTTAATAGTTTCGGAAGGCAGCGGCTTGGCTCTGCTCCTGGCATTGCTGAAGTCTATGGGCGACGGTAACCACTCACCATCAGGTGGGCCGTATGCTCGTCTGCCTACAAGGGCAATAAAAAAATTACATTAAATTTCTTGCTAATAGATAAAATACAGTTCGCCGTCGAATCATTCGGTGCAATTAATTGTTGATTTACACAAAAAAGATACTTGGAAATTTCGCTCGCATTTTCCTCGGGCGCATCTCCGAAATTAGGAGCTTGGGTCATTTGAGGTATTTAAAAAGATCTTGTAATAACTTTTTCACCAGATTCCTTCGTAAAACGTTTATTACAGTTTTGTTATCCACTAATTATATCTTTAGCGCTCTCAGATAGGAATTGATATTCATGAAATCTTTTCGCAAGAGCAGTTTATTGGCGGCATTACCGTTTTAAATCATTATATCTAAGAGCATGTACTGTCGCCGGCGCGATTGGCAGAATCTGTCATTTAAATAAGTAAATGACGGTAAATATAAAAAAAGGCTAGGTCACTTGAATCTTCTAGATATTTATCAAGAAGCTCGTGATCAAAAAGACTTATAATGCAAACGCACACGGAATGATACGATTCCTTGGAGTTGACATCCCGACGAGGGCACGGAAACGAATTTATCGGGCGCTTGAAAAATGATCTCAATGACAACGGCCTCTGGTTGGCAGTCACCTTAATTGTAATATTTCAATACATCGTACTATCTGCTAGAATGTTTTTAGATAATTTATTCAGTAGTTTCATTTTAAACAGCCAACGAAGGGACGCAGATATTTTGATGGTTTATAACGTCCAAGTTTTTTTTTATTGCTTTACTTGGTTGGACGAGCTCACAGCCCACCTGGTGTTAAGTGGTTACTGGAGCCTATAGACATATACAACGTAAATGCCGTCACCCACCTTGAGACAATATGAGTTCTAAGGTCTCAGTATACCTATTTAGGTCATAAATTCTGTCACATGTTTAATGTAAAATAATGAAACAAGTTTATTCATTATGTAACCATTCATATACCAAAATGAACTTAACAAAACATAGATTCTTATGACATTAAAGTTTATTCAAAATGACCTCCGTGATTTTGAATACAGGCGTTCAATCTGCGCGGCCAGTCGTCTATCGCAGCACGAACGAGGTCCATGTCAATATCGGCGGCTGCCTTAATCAAGGATGTCTTGAGTGACTCCAAATTGGGATGAGGCTTTGAGCACGCCTTTTCCTCCAAGTGTTGCCATATCTTGTAATCTAACGGATTCAAATCTGGACTGGAGGAGGGCCAGTCTTCGTGCCGGATGAAGTCGATTTCACGCGCCGCCAGCCAGTCTTGTGTGCTCTTCGCTCTATGAGCTGGTGCCGAATCTTGTTGGAATACCCAGTGCCTGTTATTGAACATGGTATGAGAAACAGGTTCCACAAGGTTCGTCAGGACTGTATTTTGATACACAACTGCATTCGTTTTTACACCTTTCTCACAAAAATGTACCTCTGTCCCCAATAAGAAACTCCCAACCATACCATGAGCGAGGATGGAAAATGACCTCGTTGGACACGCGGAATACGGTTGCTCGCTTCTTCACTACTGTGTGTGTACACCTTATCATTTTGTTTGTTGTAGCTCTCTTCTACGGTAAAAATTTATTCATCCGAAAAAAGAATTTCCCGATATTTTTTTCCCGCGTACCACTTCAACAAAGCGCGGCATCTCTTCAGTCTCAGGTCTATTAGACGAGCATTCAAACGATGTCCTGTTTTTCTTCGATATGCCCGAAGCCCTAAGTCTTCATTTAACACCCTTTTCACCGTGGTTCTGCTTAACCCCATCTGAAGGGCCAACAGTTTCTGCTTACGTTTGGGATTTCTTTGAATTCGCGGCTTCACAGCTTTTATCACTGCTGGAGTCCTAACAGACCGAGGGCGACCACTTCTTGATCTGTCATCTACACTAGAGTCTTCATTGTATCGTTTGATGGTACGATAAACGAATCTTTTGGTTATATTGGCGCGTAACCGTAACGATGCAACGCAATAACTGCAACACGGTCTTCTTTAAGCGTCCACTCCATATTTAAAAATGAGTAAAATTCTAAAAGTATACATTTTTATTTTCATGAACAATTCGAAATTCGAATTCAATAAACTTTTTTGTGGCCAGCATTCTAAAAGAAAAGTTTTTACTGTGTGACAATACTTATGACCTGACTAGGTAGTTACAACGGCTGCCCTACCCTTCAAACCGAAACGCATTACTGCTTCACGACAGAAATAGGCGGGGTGGTGGTACCTACCTGTGCGGATTCACAAGAGGTCCTACCACCAGTAAAAAAGCTATTGCCTAACATCGATACCTAACTAATTAAATCCTTATTAACACGTTTTTATTAGCTTGATATATATTTAACCATATAACGACGCGTGACATTTTTATTTATTTTATGGTATTATGATTTAACTAAATGATCTTAGCATATGATAAAGCCGTGAAGATGACTATGCTCTAACGTTCCGCAGTATATGATTATGTAGTATGTATAAATAACACATTTATATACGTATGTCATGTACCAATATCAATCTTGCTCATATATTTCTCAAACGGATTCTGGTCGTGAGTTTTAGTGAGTTCCCGATATTTGAACACGATTATTGCAAACGTCATGTTCACGGTTAAACTGAAGGCTGCCGATTTTAGAAACAGGCGAATCTGTCTATCCTCTTTCTACCATAAATTACATTTGATGCTAAATTTAAAAGTCTATTACAGAATCTACCTACTTAAAGTTTTGTACATCATCAGGGTTCAATAAGAAAGCACATTAATTTTGTCGGTTGGTGTTTGGTGTTCATTCCAAAAGATTTAATCCCCCATTTTGACGTTGATATAGCTGTTATTAATATACAACGGCATCTACGGCGCCAAACAAAGATCCACCATTCGTCCACTAAAAATCATAGAATAATAATTAAATATATGTCGGAGAGAAGCCACAATTATTAACACCATCATCAGACATCATAGAGGAGAATAGGGTGATCGAGCTTAGCAGATGAAACGTATGACAATTCCTAGGACCGCTCTTCAAGAAGGTTAGTTGGTAAGTGTGATGGCGTCTACGCGCCTTCATCGGCTAGGCTCTGTCGTAGCACGAAATTAGCCGAGTTCCGACGATACCGCAATCGTGATGCCATCTCTCGGAAATCGTGCTGCGTTTCGTTTAGCTAAGTTACTATACTAATGACCGTCTCTGACATAATAATTGATATATTACAGTATTTTTTGGAACGAAGTTCCCTATGGGACGATGCGGAGGGGTACCCTAACCGGAAAAAAAGTCCGTAACGTAAGATTTTTTCTATTTATTTTTTTATCAAAAGAAGTCGCTGCACGTAAATTCAACAATGCCTGAATCGCGGTGACGAGATGTTACACAGTTGATAGACGTTCTCGTATTTCTCTTGCCAAATCATAGTTTCCTGGCGTACATACCGTGATCATGCAGGCGGTCCCCCCAGGGCGAGGCTGCTCCATTGCACTGCGGAGTCGTTGACCCTTGCGATTATTGTTATCAATACAAAAATAATAATAAAAAATGTATACCCGAATAATTATTTTCTTTATACCTCGAATAGAACTTAAAATTAATATTTTATATAATATGGAATAATATATAATATGGAACTTCGTTCTTATCCGGTGTCCCACGATACTAACATCTTTTTTTAAATTTAGGTTGAGTTTAAGAACTAAGAAAAAAATCAATTATACAGCAAACCAAACACAGATCGATTTAATCATTTCTTGTACTGTTTTTTTTTTTTTTTTTTTTTTTTTTTTTTTTTTTTTTTTTTTTTTTTTTTTTTTTTTTTTTTTTTTTTTTTTTATTGCTTAGCTGTGTGGACGAGCTCACAGCCCACCTGATGTTAAGTGGTTACTGGAGCCCATAGACATCTACAACGTAAATGCGCCACACACCTTGAGATATAGTTCTAAGGTCTCAGTATAGTCACAACGGCTGCCCCACCCTTCAAACCGAAACGCATTACTGCTTCACGGCAGAAATAGGCGGGGCGGTGGTACCTACCCGTGCGGACTCACAAGAGGTCCTACCACCAGTAATTACGCAAATTATAATTTTGCGGGTTTCATTTTTATTACACGATGTTATTCCTTCACCGTGGAAGTCAATCGTGAACATTTGTTGAGTACGTATTTCATTAGAAAAATTGGTACCCGCCTGCGGGATTCGAACACCGGTGCATCGCTTCAACACGAATGCACCGGACGTCTTATCCGTTAGGCCACGACGACCATAAAAATGCTTTGGGTGTTAAGCCCAAATAATAAAATTATATAGTATTTGATGCAAATTTTCGTGTGCAAAATACTTTCCGCGTTGTCTTGTCAGATCTTTCGAATCTACTATTGGTGTTTTTAGGCCCATTAAGCCGTTCTCGCCATACTTTTGGTCGAATGCTAATTTAATAGTTTTAATAAAAAAAATATACTATATATTATTTTTCTTCTATCTTATAGTTAGTATCTTAATAAAAAAGCCGGTCTTAATTTAATACATCAGAATTTTATTCTATGCGATAATTATGTCACAAATTTAATTGTTCTTCATTCAAATAACACTGTCTACGTGTTTCCCTTGAAATACAAACTAAGTCCGCTAATTTTTAAGGTGCATTTTCATTTGTCTCTAAAAATTCAGGCTCTACAAGGGTCACAATGTATTGTTCAGGCGCAAAGGGCGAAGTTTAAATGAGGCGTGGGCGGACGGAAAGGACTCAACGTTTGTCATATTATTTATGAGGTCCTCAAATAGAATATAGTATGTCGCCATTTCGTACAGTTCGGGATTATTTGTTAGTAAATTTAAGATGTTATAGTAAATTTTTGTGGTTTTTAAAAGGTGTTCAAACTTTAACTAATTTGTAGCAACATTGATACGACTGGTGGATTTATATCGACGCTTGAAAGGCAAACGTGACTAAGCGACAATAACTGCTTTGTACATAAATGATAGGCAATAACAGTATATTCGATGCGCAAAAAAAATATATTTCTAGGTCTATTAAAATAATTTCAATCCTACAGTAGATTCGTTAAAATAGAATTTTTTTTCAGGTATCTCTCATGTATATTTTAAATTAATTTCAACTTTAAATTAGTCTACTGTAAAGTTCACGCATTGTCGCTTAGTCGCGGTTGCCTTTAAAGCGTCGATATGAAAAACAATTTACGGAGAATTACCTCCTAAAAAACCTTTTATATGTTTGAAATGTATTCTTACTATTAAAATCAACATGTGTACATTACATTTATAGTACATTTGGATGGAATGTCGTGGATTATTTGGTATTTACATAACTAAAATATCTAATTTTCTTCGATTTTCATGAGTCGTAAACATAATTAAAACTACTTTTAAGCTTTCATCTCGGGGTCACGGATGGCTTTTGAAACGTTGGAAATAATATCTTGACAAGAAAAAACGCTAGGCTTTAACAATAAAACTAAAGTATATTAAAATTATTAATCGCTTTTGCCCCATTAAGCCCCTTAAACAGGCTGGAAGCGCGATGGATGGTGATGATTGAGATAAACTCCACCGTAATAACGAGTACGCAACTTTTTATAATAATATTTAAAATAAACAATAATAATGATTTAAAAAATCCATATTATACAGAATGCATGCAGTCCTCCGCCAACCAAACCCCACACGGGTGCTTCCGGCTAATGACACTGGATAAACGACGTCACATCCGGTTAGCTGTGCGCTCGACTGCGCCTCACTAATGCCCGTGGATAATAAATAATGTTCCTCCGAGCTTAGAATTTGACAATACTTTAGTATACATGCCAGCCATTCACGCCCTCAACTGTTATTTATGTTTAGCTAAAATCGAAAACGGTGACCACACGAAAAGTCTTCCAACGATGAGCCTCGGACTAGCTGGGTGAGAGCTGCTTTATCTTAGGTCCCGAGCGATCTGAATCAGAAAACGTGAGAATTTAGATATCGACTTACCTTCCCACGAAATCTAACACGATACGAGTTGATAGGGCGCCTTCCCAGACACTGAGACAAACAAAGCTATGGAGCACACTTGCGTTTGATTAGGGAACACCGGCCAATCCACGTGCACCAGTTAATTCAGAAAATAACGACATATGTACATCAAAGGAAATCTCCGTAGCGTTCTAAATGTAAACTTTTCAATTCGCACTCATAGGAAAGCTATAAAATAAGAAAATAAAGGGAAGTTGGCACATTAAGCCGAGCGTAATGGCTTCTCAAACATAATTACAGTCACAACGTTAATTTGACTTGAAACAATGAAAATATTAGAGTTGCCAGCCTATGAGAATTTAATTTCTAAGAAACTAAAGAAACAGCTACTTTTGAACTAGTGACACAACTATGTCGAAGTACCAATCCCGCTAGCAGATATTAACACGCACGTGTTCATGATCAATTTGCGCAATGGATTCACTCATCCTGTAATTTATTGCCGTATTAAGAACGAAATTTGCAAAATCGATAAATTTTCGAAATCGCTCATGGTATTTGATAATCGTAAGTAAATAGGGTATGTTATGAGTTCGCCCTCACTATATACCAAAATAATTCCAAATTCCTAGGTAGCATGATAAGAGACATGCTTCGTCGAGCCCGCATCAGGAGATAAGGTTATGACGAAGATTGGGAGTATCGTACCTCAAATTACCGCGAGACAGGTGTGCCCCGGTATGATGGATGAGGCAGCCTACACGCTTGTATCTATCAACGGCTAACAACTTAAAATCGGGTGGGCAATGAGTTCGTTTACCCATTGACTATAATAAAATACACTCTCACTTTTCTTTCACTTAATTATAATTATCAATGTCTGTGATATGAAGATGGAGTGGAACATTTAACAGGCAACACTGGAAAACTGCAATAACGACCCACGAGAAAAATAATTAAAAAGAAAACAAAATGGCCTCTTTTAATGACCTCTCCGAGCGTGAACGATCTAAATGTTGCAACTTTAGTATTTAATTCGTTCCCATTACGGAGTCGAATGTGACTTGAGAAATGAACCGATCTGATGTACTTTCAAAATTTTGTTGGGAACTGTTGAAACGTATACGGTTTAAAGCAAGAATAAGTCGGATTTGAAATTATTAAAATGCATAAACTGTGGTCTACATATCACTTAACCTCCTTGAGGTTGAATAAAAGCGAATTTTCGAATTGGCAGCTATGATTTTAGTAATAATAGATCAAATCTTGGATGTGCTTGGATCTAGGAAAGATAACCAAACAACAAATATTAGTTTAAATTTATTCATATCTATTAAGTTTAAGATTTTAATGCTAGTCTTTTACATAAGTTTAAAAATTCATTGTACTAAAAGATCTGAATAAAAGGCTATATTATTATTATTTATTATTATTCGATCAAATCTATACTAATATATAAATCTACAGTGGTTTTTACGGATGTTTCGTTATAACTACTGAACCATGCATCCGATTGACTTGAAATTTGGTATCCATGTAGAAAATACATGTACTTAATGGATAGGCTAATATTTATAGGAGTGTTGGATTGCCTAATAATAATGACAATAAATAATAATGTTAATTTTAAATATCCAGCGAAGCCGGCGAGTACGGCTAGTATTCTAATAAGAACACTATTTAGCACTAGTATCGACAAATAAAACATCCGAAAAAATACATCGCGCAAAACAAAAATCCATTACCACTTTTGTTGACAATTTTCTGATTGTTACAGGAACTGTTGGAAAAACGAATTAAGCAGCTCGAAGCTCAGCTGGAGGAAGAGAAGAGAAGAACACAGAAGGAACGGATGGCGGTCACGAAGCTACAGAACAAATTGATTAAGGTCAGTACAATATAAAGTATAGGCAACCATTTCGCTGTGACGAACTATTGTGGAATACATGAATTGATTGATATTAACTCGCTACATCACTACTACGATCTGTATCAACGCGTTCCCTTACCTACCAACAAAAACAAAACTAATTCAATCAAGGTAACTTGAGCCAAGGTATTAACCCAAAAGTATGCCGCAAAAAGTTTAATATGCCTTTTTGGGACACTTTAAATAATCCAAAAACTAAAAAAAAATACATGGCACTTTTAAACTTTAATAAAAGCAAATACTATACAAAAAAATTCGCTAGATTGGTTTGCTTGGAATTATGTCCGCCACTTATATTCTGTTTTATAAATAAACAATAGCTTAACAAGAAGAAACCTGGCTTTGCACTCAGAAGAATAAGCAGCCCGTCACAAATGACAAACAATACTTTACCATTAAAACAAAAGAATCGAAAACCTTTCAAAGGATTCGAAAGATGTCTTGAAATGATTGAATTTTTCGTTTGCTCTGGCACGAGGGGAGACTGGTAATTTCGAACGTTAAATATTACCTCGAGGATAGGAACAATTATATACAGTGTCTTCTGTCTTAATAGACATTGTGCTTGGATGTATTAAGGCGATGCGAAACAAGCTGATTCAATCTTCAAGCTTTATAAAAGAAAACGATGGTAATATGCATGATTTTATAAAATAACTAGCTGACCCGGCAGACTTCGTAGTGCCTCAATCGATAAATAAAAGACACATCAAGGGGACACAAAAAAGGAAAAACAAAATTGTTTGTTTTTATACAATTCCGAGCTTTTTTATATTTTCTCACCTTTTAAACCTTTCCTGGACTTCCACGAATAATTCAAGACCAAAATTAGCCAAATTGGTCCAGCCGTTCTCGAGTTTTAGCGGGACTAACGAACAGCAATTCATTTTTGTATATAGAGATTACAATTACTATTATTTCTGTATTCTTCTTCCTGGTTCAAAATTTTGGTCTAGATATGCCCGTTGCGTCCGAAATTCGGTGTTGAACTTTGCCAAAAAACTCTGAGTTGTTGCTATTTTTGAATTTGTTATTTTCCGATATGAAGTACAGGTAAATATTATAAATAATTCCTTAGTCTGGATTTTTTAACCATCTTCGAGGTTTCGGCATGGCTATACAACTATATTTTATAAGTAATCTAAAAATATGATTAAAACTATAGCGAATATTTGAATTGCGTATTATCCACTCTATATATATCTACTGCTGATACGACTTACCCCTACGGCTCTAAGATGGGTACTGAAACTATTTGAGAGAGCACGATAAGTACGAACTTTTCCGAAAAATTACGAAGGAAAATCTTTTCTCACTATATCTTTACCTTCGACTTTTTAACTAGTAGATACTGGTATGCGATCCAGAGAGATTCGACTTTTCTTACTTCTCCACTCTTCATATCTTCTTCTTTCTTTCCTATTACCCACTGCTAGGGTGTAAGACTCGAATCAAATTCTTCCATTTGCATCGGTCTTATTTTGAATCGAAAACCCCGCCCTGATTTCTAAATTGAGTACTAGTGATAGGGCGATGTGAACCTACTCTGGCTATTTGCGTTTTCTTACTTACTTCCGCTGCCACGAAATCACGTGAGCGTTAATGAGCAATTGAGATTTCGATCTAATTGTAGTTTTTATTATTTATTAGCCATTAAAATTGTTATAGTTATAAATTCCAATAAACAGCACAAAAACCGTCAACACGTTCGCCTAGGATACTTAAATAATTAGTGAGCTACCACTACACATTACACATGAGTAGTAGTGTGTATGAAACTTCGGTTTGATTCAAAGGAGAGAAAAATAAAATCAATAAAATCGTTTGTGATTCTTTTGTCTTATTGTCTTCCCATAAATGCTTGTTCGTATTATGAGGAACTTAAAAATATATTCGAATCCGTCTAATCATTCTCATGAAATGCGCTTACCTGTGTCAATTAATTCAATGAAAACGAAGCATACACACAAATTTTTATGATTAATTCAGAAGCGTTGTAACCTACCCTTAACACGTCACGCGTCAATATTTGGCTTCTATTAATTAAAAGCTCTCCCCTACAGACTGTACCGTTGCAGGAATCTGTTACCTTTGTCATATAACACAGAACTGTAGAGGTGAAACATCTAAACAGTTAGTCGTAGAATTTTTTCCCACAAAATAGTGACTTTTGTTTTGAAGTGTAAGAGAGTTTATATCTACAAGAGTAAGAGACAAGAGGGACGAGAGAGTAAGAGACAAGACCCAATTGTTCAATAGATGTGTGAAAAATAATCACATTTAAATTAAATTTTAATAAAGCTAGTCATATACATGACGGTTCTTTACATTCCAATGTTTAACAATAATAATGTTATTGTTCTTGTTGCAAAGGTAAACTGTAATAGCGTTGGTACAGAGATTTCGGTTTTCTTATTATTACCAATTAATTAAAACGCTAGGCATCACCCAAAGGGGACATATCATGTCAATAAGTGTCTAAATGGATTGTAATTTGCACAACTACTAGTTCTGAATATATGAGCTATCCCTTCAATAGCCAATAAAAATCTATTCAAAAAGTTGAAATTACAGCTAAAGATATGTATCGTGTCTCTTCTACACCTAATTCACTATTCTATTCAGTCTGTCGAGGTTCAATTAAACAGGTATCCGTGTTATTCTGAAATGATTTTTTGCATTGTTCAGCATTCATCCACCCCTTTTCTGTTAAATTGTAAAATTTGCTCTTAATTTCCTTTGTTTGGGTTGTTTTTTATCTTCAACGTGAAACTTAAGTATAGGTTTTTTTTTTATTGCTTTGATGGGTGGACGAGCTCACAGCCCACCTGGTGTTAAGTGGTTACTGGAGCCCATAGACATCTACAACGTAAATGCGCCACCCACCTTGAGATATAAGTTGTAAGGTCTCAGTATAGTTACAGCGGCTGCCCCACCCTTCAAACCGAAACGCATTACTGTTTCACGGCAGAAATAGGCAGGGCAGTGGTACCTACCCGCGCGGACTCACAACAGGTCCTACCACCAGTCAAGGTGTCTGCTACACATTATATTTTAATTCGGTTCAAAAACAAGTCTGTACGTTTGAAATAGAAATGGAGTGTGCAGGGTATATTGAAACATGTTTTATCCATTAAATCAACTTCATGATAAGACCTTATTAGGTAATGCTTCTAAGATTTAATCGCGCTTTTGTCTTTTCCACAATACTTTGGTTTTTTAATCGTTGGCATTTCGTTAATGTCAATGAAGAAACATAAATGTCAATAAATATTTCTAAAGAAAACTAGACGATAGTTAACACAATATTAAAAAAAAGTATTAAGACTGCGACGAATACCAATCACCTTAGCCGTCCGTGAGACCACGAAAACTGTAAAGTGCTCGACACGTCCAAAACAAATTAACGCGAGTTAAAATTGTAAAATTATATTTAGTCCTGTACTTCGTATGAAATCCTCTAGTCAAATCATCAGAAGTCCAATTAATAAACGACTTGTTAATATAAAATTAAACGGTTTGATTTTAATATGATTGTTGAACCCCGTGACGCTATCATATACTACAAATCTGTTTATTTTTAATGACACCATTATCTTTTTTCACCTCCTCCTTACGAAGTTTGCCACCATTAAATAATTCTCTACTAGCGGACACATTAAAAGTCTGGTCCAGAGTTTTGGTGCCATCAAATGTTCGATCTTCGCAAATCTGTCTTTTCAAGAAAAATGTCCCCTCCGCTAGTGGGCCAGCTTTCAGTGTTGGTCTACTTCTTTTGTTCTCAATGTCATGTATTCACGTGCTTTGATTTTTTTTTATTACTTACATGGGTACGAGTTACATGGTGGACGAGTTCACGGCCCACCTGATTATAAGTGGTTATGGGAGCCCATAGACGTCTACAACGTAAATGCCGCCACCCACCTTCAGACGTGAGTTGTAAGGTCTCACTTGCAACAGTCCAACGACTGCCCCACCCTTCAAACCGAAACGCATTACTGCTTCACGGCAGAAATAGGCAGGGCAGTGGTACCCACCCGTGCGGACTGACAAGACGTCCTACCATCAGTAAAAAAAGTTGTTGCTGCATTTATAAATTTACAGGTCCACGCGCAATCATTGTCGATGTTAATTCGTTATTCCGCAAGGGAGAGCGTGGCCGTCTGATTACCTCGGCGCGAATCTGAGGGTACTTTTGTATTTCATTTCACAGACGCCACTCGATTATGATTGAGCGCATCTAGGGTTTTATTCCTGTGGGTCATGAATGTTGCTTGTTGCAGGCTGTTTTTACTTTGTGATTTGTAACTTTGTGACTGTGTGATTATAAGTGTAATTTATATGTTGATTACAGTTGGAATGCTTATAATCCGGTTGATACTGAAAATATATGTTTATCAAATTGCGATTTCGCTACTATGATTTCTATTACTATGATTTCGACTATGATTTGAATAGATACTATGACTATGATTTTTATTCGGTTTGACTACTGTGGTGTAGTTACCGGTGCGGTGGTAGGACGTCTTGTGAGTCCGCACGGGTAGGTACCACCACCCTGCATATTTCTGCCGTGAAACACTAATACGTTTCGGTTTGAAGGGTGGGGCAACCGTTGTACTGTACTGAGACCTTAGAACTCATGTCTCAAAGTGAGTGGTGGCATTTACTTTGTATATTTTTATGGGCTCGGGTAACCACTTAACACCAGGTGGGCCGTGAGCTCTTCCACCCACCTAAGCAATGCCAATGACAAATAATATTAAAGACAAACAATATTAATCTATTCTCATTTTGACCACAGACTTTAAACAATGACAAAAATTTGACATTAAACAAAGAGTATAATATAATAATAAAAAGAGTATAATAATATGTGTTGTGTCAAATACATGGTATATAGGTATTATGTGTAATGTTTTTTTTATTGATTTAATGCGTTTTTTATGCATAATTAAAAAAAAAATTATGCTGCACTCCTTCTCTATATTTTGTATAAGTGTGTGAAATTTCATACTCCTTCGTCTGCGCGATTAGCGTAAAAAGGGATTCAAAGTTTTTCTTCACGTATTAATATTCTTCAAGAACTCGGCACTAAGCAGCGTCTTTCGGCGCTCGTGAATAAGCGCATACTATCATTTTTTGGACATGTCTACCGGCGAGGACATGACTCCATAAAACGCCTTGTCGTCCAGGGCAACGTAGAAGGCACCAGACCGCGTGGAAGGGTGCCCATGCGGTGGACCGACCAGATCAAGTCGGCAGTTGGCGGCTGTTTGCATGAGTGTACCAGGCTCACCACAAACCGGGAGGAGTGGCGATTGCCCGTGAGACCCATAACATCTGCCCACAGCAATGAAGCTGGATGACGACCACGACCGCTCTGACAAGAGTTATACGACAAACGAGATTAATATATCCTACTATATAAGTAAATAAATTTCGCGACTATCGTTTCTTTAAACAAAAAAAAAAGAGTCTTAATATTATTTTTTGAACTTGTCTGTAGGTAAGAAATCAGTGAATAGCTGAAAAAAAAATAGCCGGTTAGCCGTTGGATAATTAGCTGAGCTAATTAAGTTAGTCGGTTAAATTAGCTAAGCCTATCGATTAGCTAGGTAATTAATTTAGCTAACTTTTTTAGCCGGCTTGGCCGGTTAAATTGTACAGCCCTAATATATAGATAATGTTTCAATTTCGAAATTGCGGCTTTGAATGCAAGTACAAGTTTTTCCTGGTGGTAGGACCTCTTGTGAGTCCGCACGGGTAGGTACCACCACCCCGCCTATTTCTGCCGTGAAGCAGTAATGCGTTTCGGTTTGAAGGGTGGGGCAGCCGTTGTAACTATACTGAGACCTTAGAACTTGTATCTCAAGGTGGGTGGCGCATTTACGTTGTAGATGTCTATGGGCTCCAGTAACCACTTAACACCAGGTGGGCTGTGAGTTCGTCCACCCATCTAAGCAATAAAAATAAAAAAAATAAAAATACATAACTTATCAAAAGACTAAATCATTGAAGATTATAGACTATATATTTTACCAACGTCCTTAGTTCTATGTCACCGATAATGTCAATCGCCCGAGGCTCTAGTCTCGACGACTCCAGTTTAAAGTTTACAGCCCGTCTGTCTGTCTGTGTTTGTTCCCTAAAGGATTAATCTAGGAACCAAAGAGCACTGTGGGATTGAAAATTACCACAAACTCGTATTTTCGACTATTTAATTAGCTTCATTGAGCACACTAATTTCCTGCTATTGTAACGTGAATGATCTCGGAATCTCGGCGGTTTAGTAATTAGCGTTCCTAACTGCTGGGCTGAGAGACGTGGATTCGATTCTCGCATCGGGCAAACGTTCGTGTGATGAACAAGTTTGTACTTTGTGTTTGTTCAATATCTATAAATATATTTATTAAAAGGTATTTAAGTATACCCGTCTCCGATTCCCATGGTACAGGAGGTCTTAGTATGAGGCCGGATAACCGTGCTTGACTGACGCTCGATTCTCTTTGACGTGTAAGATGTTAGTCTTATAAATCGATGAACACCGGCTGCAAGCACGAAAAAATGTCAGGTTCCGCCTGAACCTGAGCGTGCAAGTGAGAGCGCGAAACAAGCTATAGAGAGACACGATCGGGCCAAGCGTTGGCTTGTGTGACACATTTATCTCTCTTCTCGCGTGACGTCAGAGCTAGCACTTCGAATAGTTCTGCTACTGACTTCATCACGTAAAACTAGCGTCCGTAAACCGACTTACAGACAACCTTTTTTTTATGGATAAATTTTATTCGCTTTTTCACAATCACACTCACAAAGTCACATCTATTAATTGAAACACTTAATTACTTCATTGAAACTTTAAATTCATCTGAAGTAATCATACTTACCTTAGAAAGTCATTTGTTGTTTTTTTTTTATTACCCTTGTAGGCAGAAGAGCACACGGCCCACCTGATGGTGAGTGGTTACCGTCACCCATGGACTTCAGCAATGCCAGGGGCAGAGTCAAGCCGCTGCCTACTAACGCACCCTGGTAAACGCACCCTGAGAATGAGAGAAACGCTTTGGTTATTTTATTGATGAAATGTGCGTAGTACATATTGTCAAGAATATAAATTTTTGAAAAGATTAAATTCAAAATTTATTGATCTTAAAAATTTTCGCACAGGGCAACTGATTACTGTTCATCAGTTCATAAGTTAATAAATACTAATGATGAACGTGTCTAAGTTATTTCATATGTCTATGTATAGACAGAGGTGCGTATGATTAATTAAACTTGCATCCTAATTAAAGTTCCGATCTTCAGACAGACCGTCTGTGAAGTTATCTGTTTGGAGAATTATGTTTGTGTGTGTGTGTGTGTATGTGGATAGGAATGTATTTACAACTATATTAAGACTGATTTCATTAATCAAAGTATTCTGAAACGGCCCGATCTTTGTTTGGGAACAACTCTTTAACGTTATCTCTTGGCAAATCCAAGTACTCGTAAATTGTTGACAATCTATCCAAGATTATTATTACCATAATTGACGAATTAATTTAATTCAATATTTATTCTAATCACAACAGACGGTGCCCACATTAAAAAAATAATTATTACAGAAATTCAATATAACCAGTTTCGATGTTTAGTTAATAATATTATTATGTATACGCATATAATGAAATCAAATACTTCAGATCAATAAAATACTTAACTGCATTTTCTTTAATATAAATATGAAAATAACATTAAAAGCTTAACATTATATCTCTATGTAAATTAATCTTTTAAGCTTTTTATTACGTAAGATTAAATTATTCTCTTCATTGAATGACAGATGAGTGAAATTATATAAGAAAAAAAATTTTAAAGCTAAAGAGGTTTTTCTTCACATATATAAAAAAATATATTGTAAATCTTAGATCATAGATTGCATTCGACAGGCACACAGTTGTCCTGAAAAAAATTTTTAAAGCTAAAGAGGTTTTTCTTTACATAAATATAAAAAAATATATGTATTGTGAATCTTAGATCACAGATTGCATTCGACACACACAGTCACACACACAGTTGCGCATACGCCGCGTTTGAACGCGCGTCGGCTCATTACGGCTAGATTGATTCATGCGCGCGTTTCCTTACGCATTCGACACGGTTCGTGTTTGTCAGTTTGTCGGCACGAAACCGAAGCGAGACGATGTTTATTAGCGCTGGAACGCGTGTAACGAGGAAGTCGTTCGGTCAAATAAATCAAGCTATTTCGAATGCGCTCATTATATGATACCAAATATCGAATGGAATTCTTATCGGGCCTAATGAAGAGTGATTGATGCCTTAGCACCGCATTAAAAGGTCTACAACCGATACTAGTAATGCAGTTAAGATCAACGTATCGTCGAATTTCTGGTGCATTCAAAAAAATAATGTTGCGATCCTGCGGACCGAATGGTAAGCAGTCGACGTCGCCCAAAACACGTCATTTCGGATCGTCCCGACCCACTAGCGGTGGTTTTAGGCACCTCAAGCACCGGTCATCGTTCTCGTCGAACCCGTCGCTTGCATTAAGAGTTGGGCAAGTAAACTAACTCACAGACACAGCCCACTGAGTTTCTCGCCGGATCTTCTCAGTGGGCCGCGATTCCGATCCGATGGTAGATTCTGCGAAGCACTGTTCTCCCTAGGGCCAGTGTTAGCAACATTTCCGGTTTGAGCGCCGTGAGCTCACCTACACGCTAGAGTAAGGCTGATATAGCCTCTGAAGGCTATATCAGCTATATCAGTGGGACTTGATAGTTTGCAGATGTTGGATGTAGACCACGGGCCCAATTCTTAGGGCCCTACCGCAACAAATTAACACTGTACTGGCCCTTGCACTGTCTTGCTCGACGTCCGATCTCTGCCCAGGGTCAGAACTCGGTCAGAGTAGAGGGTTCCCGTGGTCAACACTACAACCAGACTTGCGGCGCCACCCTGAGACCGATTGATGGATCGTAAAATGTACCAAAACCTAGGGGCGGCACAATCTTAAGATTGCAATCTAACTCAATAATATTAATAAGTAATTTTAATTTATCGTAAACTATTGTTAACTAATGTCAACTAAGAATAAAGTCCACTGACTTCCCTTGGTGTCTATTAAGGCTAAATTCTTTGTCCATCTGCTCTTTAATTACGTCACTATCACTGTAAGCACTATGTATATATATAAAAATGATCTGCTGTTCGTTAGTCTCGCTAAAACTCGAGAACGGCTGGACCGATTTGGCTAATTTTGGTCTTGAATTATTCGTGGAAGTCCAGAGAAGGTTTAAAAGGCAGATAAATATGAAAATGCTCTGAATTAAATCAAAATAACAATTTTGTTTTTCCGTTGATGTGTCTTTTATTTATCGATTGAGGCACTACGAAGTCTGCCGGGTCAGCTAGTATCGAATAAAATAAACACTCAACAATACTGAGTCTGTGTTGTCGAGAAGTTGGAAAGCCTCCACATTCACGTGATGGTGAAATATAATTATTAATTTAACATTACCTAAAGAGAGATTCAAAATTGAAACGATCAAGTATGCCAATAATCGTAAGACGGTGGAACTAATCAAACTTGGAGGATTCAATTACATACGCTCCCCCGATGACCCGACACCCTTATTAGGGAGACAAGATCTTAATGTTAAAGTCCCTTACGTTTCGCCACGCACTGGAGCTTAAATTCGTGGCGTGTTTCTTTAATTGCTTTTGGCACTTGTCAACGTGTTTACGGCATATCTTATGTTACCTTGTTTTCCGAGCTTGTAGACATCTTACTGTGAATATCAACCACTGCCCTGAAATTTGAGCCCGAATATTCGACTGAATCAGGTTACTAAAACGCGTATCGGCTTCGGTCGAAATAACGCAAAATGAGGATACTCTTCATCATCCTCATCATCAGCCTGCGGCAGTCGGCTCTTTCTTTGTCGTCTGGTTCGTGTACGTCTTTTAGGAAGGCATTGAAAGCGATACTCCTGCCGCCCGTTACGTCCGTCCTCGTTCCATTTCTTTTCTTTTGTTTCTTGTCAAATTACCTGTCAAGCCTCTGTCTTAGTCTAAGTCTAGTCGTTGTAGGTCACGTCAAAGAGGTTGCACGCCACGATAGATAATTAGTATAATTTGAATAAAGGCAAGATAAACTATAAAATTTATATAATTTTGATAGGTATCTACTATACATATAAGTTCTAAGACTCAAACTACGACTACATGGTCTATACGTCACATAAACAGACCATGGCCCCGGCCTCCTCGACCTCGTACCGTGGTTTAACAACTATTTTTTTTTCTAGTACCAATATTCCTATTCGATTATAATATTCAAAAAACCGGGCGACCATAGAGCTTCCATTGCCTGTCCACTAAAATTAGATATTAGAAGCTCAATCAGTCCGATCGTCGTTCTCCGTACAAAGGTCAGGCTCGGATTAAGACTACCGTAGGAACCGATAGTGATCGGATCTTGGGCGGATGAGCAACAGCGTACTTAATAGTACGTTCAACTAAAAAAAAAGAGACGTGTGCAATTCACACGTGGTAGAAGTGAAACCTTCAAAAATTAAAATACAATTGAGTCGACTATTATCAAAGCCGGCAATGTGACTTTTGGACAATTATTGGTAAATCAGAAAAACAAATTATTGACTTTGTATTCCATTGGCAGTCACAAAACTCTTCTGAACGACATCTTAGATAAACAACAGGTTAAGTATTAACCTTTATTTAATGCAGGTTTTGAACCCTATTCTTTGAAGGAGACGATTATATTCAAATCAATCTGTATTGACATATCAATAACATTTTTTTGTCCAAATGCACAGATTGCCTCCTTTGATAATAGACGACTCAATTATCCTAAATGTCTAACTATATGTAAAATTTTGTCATTAGTAAATAATTGTAAATCATCTTTTATAGTATGAGGTAGCGCCCTCTGTGAATTGATATTTTAACTTCACGTATAATCCTAAATTAAAATTCACTACTAGAGGTTTCGTACACACATTAGTATTAAAAAATCTCATAGATGGCGCTGTTTTAAAAAAACACTATACTGAGAACGTCTAATGTGTTCTATCTCGTTCTCTCGCCGGCTGAATCCTATACATTTATGTGTTTGTGTCTCTATGGACTTATTTTTTCGTTTCATCGAGTTTGAAATCATAACGATTCTAAAGAAGAAGAAGAAGTTTCACTTCAAAAAGAAGACAACGGAAATGTATTTACTGCAGACAATTTGGCAAAAGGGCTCGTTCGAGAGATTTCGTCAAAAATACGTCGAGTTATTCCGACCCAGTGCGTACTGCTTGTCAGTTGTAATCGCAGTGCAGACATTCCGCCCTTGTCCTTTAATTGTTTCTTATTCGAATAACACATTAAACCGAGCCGTATGCCCTTATACACAAATTAATGTTCAGCCATAAATTTTAATAGGACCCGATGTATATTGAATCATTATTCCGGTAAATTTCATTAATTTAATTAGATTACTTCTTTAATATACACTATGGCATTGAAGAAAAATTTTAGAGTTCTTCCTCGCGGGACGAATCAAAGATTTTCTTGCCTACCGTAAATTGGAAAAACACGTAAAAAATGGCGCGATTAAACTTATTGAAACTATAAGCATGTCAGTTGAATGTTCCGTAAACGGAAATCACTTAAAACTGACCACACTCAAATCAAAAAGTTCTAAGAAAAGAGACAGGAAATAATACAGCGTGTATACTAAGACGTTAACGTTTGTAAGACTACGTTGTGTTGCCACATCAAAGTGTGTTGTTACGTCAACAAATAGAAGCTTAAGCTGGCCACACCTGTTGGCGGTTCTAGGAACACGAGGAATAGCTTTGTGGATTTAGATTTTTTAATATGGTAACATTAAAACCCATATAAAGGCTCATTCTGACTCTTGTTTTTGGTTTTAAAACTTTTGTAATTTCGATTTGAAATCGTTTTGGATTACGTTTTTTTCGTGAGCATTGATGGCTAAAATTTTATTCATCCACTAGTTTGAAACATAACTATTTTAATTTATTCGCAAACGAATTGACCTACTGGTATCTTTAGGCTGCCAAATATAGCTTGCTAGCTTGTTAAAACATTAAAAGTCGATTTACTGGTGGTAGGACCTCTTGTGAGTCCGCACGAGTAGGTGCCACCGCCCCGCCTATTTCTGCCGTGAAGCAGCAATGCGTTTCGGTTTGAAGGATGGGGCAGCCGTTGTAACTATACTGAGACCTTAGAACTTATATCTCAAGGTGTGTGGCGCATTTACGTCGTAGATGTCTATGGGCTCCAGTAACCACTTAACACTAGGTGGGACGTGAGCTCGTCCACATATCGAAGCAATAAAAAAATAAATAAATAAATTAGTTACACTTAATTAATCATAATCGAATAAAAAACTATTAGAAAATTATAAATCTGCAAAGTATTCATATCGTCGAATACAACAGATTGATATTATTGACATATCCAATACTTTACAGTGCTCGTGGACACATCCTTCAGTAATAATGGTTTTAATTATGTCTACTACTAGTGAAAACCGATGATAATACTGCAAAGTTCTGTGTTAGAATAATTTTAATACAGTAGACTAAAAATAAAAATACAAAGAAAATATTTTTGCACCAACTCATCTCTGATTGCCTTTGAAAGTAAGTTTGAGCACAAAGAGTAAAAAACTCTTGGTATTGCAGCGATGCAAATTCGCAAGCTCTCTCGGCGGTACCTACTGTTCATTCGTAAATGAGTGTCTAGGTTTCTTGTAGAATTCGCTTGAGAAAGTATGAGAAAATATACATTTTATAAAAAAATCGGGTGGTATGGCTAATTGTGGCAAATATTTTTATATTGAAACTAATGTTTTAAATGAGGTCTATAAAATCAAAGGCAGCTAAACGCCTTAAAATGTAGTAAAATGGATTAACTATGGCGCCATCTTGTTTAGTTAGTTGGACACGCTTTAGTATTTTCATGTTAAAACAAATGCAGTTAAATCTCTAGCAAGTTCAGTTAAAAAAATTAATTTTTACTCTGTACTCAAATATAAACGAAGTTTTATCATTTAAAATTCAGATTATTAGTAATATTCTCATTCTTTATAAATCTGCTTTAAAATAAAGAATATCGTAGCTACCCGAACAAAGTTATTTCAGTTTATCAAACCGGGAGTGTTGCTAACACTGGCCCTAGCAAGAGCAGTAAGTACCTACTTCGATGGATCGGGAGGATCCGTAATGACGTGTTTAGGGCCGTTTTTGTAGTTTACCTCAATATTTGACTGAATTGGATTTAGCTGCCTTTGATTTTATAGGCCTCAAATGTTCGAATAATGAGAAGACAACCTCAATAATATTCATGCAGAAGTTAACGCGACTGACTCACTGGTGTAGTAGTTAGCGGCTCTGACTGTTGTACAGAGGGTCGTGAGTTCGATTCCCACATCGGGGAAACATTCGTATTATGAATAGATTTGTTATCTATAAATTTATATATTTAAACGTACGTAGGTATATCAATGCGAAATGAATATGTTAGAGGAAGTCTGAAAGTGGCACCTGTGACAGAGGAGATGAGAAGTGCGCGTTTGGGATGGTATGGACATGTGATGAGACGAAATGAAAATGAGATTGGTAAGAGAGTGTTAACTATGTGGAAGGATATAGAGGAAGAGGTAGACCTAAGAAAGAATGGATGGATTGCGTGAAAGACGATATGTGTAAGAGGCGAGTGAGCGAAGAAATGGTATATGATAGAGGAGTATGGAAGGAGAAAACATTGCGCCGACCCCAGCTGACTAGGCGTACTAAGTGCAGGAGAATGATGAAGTACGTATACCTATTTGGGGCCAGATGACCATGCGTGATTTGTTCCCATTTATTCATTTACAAAAAAAACATATTCTCCGTTTATTTTCATATGTAATAAGTCATCAATTGAACCAAAGCCCAATTAATAGGCAACATTCAGATAAACGAATGACGTTAATATCTCAGACCCTTAACATCGGTCATACATACTTATATAATATATAGCAAGCATATTGCCCACCCTGCTGTTTTTGGAAATCCTTATTTATGAGCCGTGTTCATCGCGTGTAATAACGTGTCCATACGGAAAATCAAGGTGAAGACCTGAAAATGATTATGATGAACGGTTTTGTTGATTGATAAACACTTAGAGTCTAAAAATAAGACACTGTAATTTGACGAATGTATGAACTGGACTAATTTTGACACATTCTTTTTTTTTTTTTATTCCTACCGCATAGGTAATAGCCTTGAGAGACTATTTCAGCTTCACCCTAACGTTTGTAGGTGAGCTCACGGGGCTCAAACCGGGAGTTGCTAACACTGACCCTAGCAAGAGCAGTGCTTCGCAGAATCTACCACCGGATCGGAAACGCGACCCACTGAGAAGATCCGGCGAGAAACTCAGTGGGCTGTGTCTATGGGTTAATTCGCTCGTCGAGCCCTTCGTCGCAAGCGACGGGTTCGACGAAGACGGTGAGACGACACATTCTGAGCGTGGTCTATCGATGTATACCGAAATATTTATTAAAGTGCCGACAGCTGTATTTAGTTTAAACTTTACGCTTCGAACGGATAAACCACGAACAAAAAGTGGTAATATTAAAATAGAAATACGGATTAGATTACTCTGTATACGTAATTCTTCTTCTTTCTTCTTTGTCACTCTTGACAGAGTGGTCGTTGTCGTAACTTCAGGTGTTGGTGGCAAGCTTCACAACACGCCGCCACTCATCTCTTATTATTATTATTTTTATATTATCTTGTTATTACATGTATTCTTCAAAAATAGCTTCAACTTCATGGTGGATATTTTTGAAGACTTACGAATATTTATATTATAAGAAAATACTTTTTTAAACGTAGAAGTAAAGTTACTTTGTATATAATATTTATTACAGATGGATAGTTTTCTGATGGCCTTTTTGGCTTCTATTTCTTGGTGGGTTTGCTTGAAGACTCAGCCTTGGGAGTTTTGGTAACAGCTGCCCAACATCATAAAGAGAGGTTCTTCGAGAATACATCTACTGTTTATAGAGAACCGAGACACTTTAAAGCGTTTGGGCGAGAAACTCAACGGGCTTATGCTCTGGACTTTGTTATTGCTTATATGAGCTCACAGCACATCTGGTGTTAAGTGGTTACAGGAGCCCATAGACATCTACAACGTAAATGCGCCACCCACCTTGAGACCTCCTAAGGTCTCAGTGCTGCCCTATAAGTATGTTTACCTATGCTTTGGATGCTACTAGCGTTAGAACTAGTAGCTCTCAACAATGTTTCTTTTTTTTTTTTTTTTTTTCCTACCTAAGCTGATAGCTGATAGCTGATACCTAAGCTGATAGATGAGAGGCTATGTCAGCGTAACCCTAACTTTAGTAGGTGAGCTCACGGGGCTCAACCTGACGATGTTGCTAACACGAACCCTAGCAAGAGCCGTGCTTCGCAGAATCTACCACCGGATCGGAAACGCGACCCACTGAGAAGATCCGGCGAGAAACTCAGTGGGCTGTGTCTGAGAGTTAATTTACTCGTCGAGACCTTCGTCGCAAGCGACGGGTTCGACGAGAACGGTGACCGGTGCTTGAAGTACCTAAAAGCACTGTTAGTGGATCGGGAGGATCCGAGATGACGTGTTGTGACCAATCCACCATGGTCCTCGTATCTGGTTCGCGGTTGAGTGGGCGACCGAGCTGCATGACAACAGGTCGGTGGTCTGAGTCGAGTTTTGACATTGCCTCGATGGAGCGCAAGCGCAGAGTTACGTTCCTCAGCAGTGCCAGATCTATTGTGCTCGGACGACGCGCGGCGTTGTACGGATAGCACGTGGGGGTCGGGGGGTTGAATATCTCGAATGTGAGGTCGTCTATGAACGCGTCGAGACGTCTACCGTTCACATTCGTGCGATCAATGTTTCTACTACACTCGTATCTATGTACTATTTGTCAGACCAGAGACGTCCACTCCTGGAATAGGTCTCCCCAAGATTCGCCATTACGACCGATCCTGTCTACCAGACTCCCGCAATCTACTACCGGATCGGAATCGCGACCCGCTGAGAAGATCCGGCGAGAAACTCAGCGGGCTGATGCATGGGTTAGGTTGCACGTCAACCTCTTTGTCGAGTTCGACGAGTACGGTTACCGAGGTCCCTAAGCCTGCTCCTAGTGTTAGAGCTGAAGGCGTCTAATGCAAAGGTTATTGGATCTGATGGATCCGTAAGGACGTGTCTAGGGCGTCAACGGTGACTGGTCATGCAGGAGCATGATCAGGATTTGGGGGATAGTCAGCGGCGGCAACAATAAGGCGATTATCATTACGCATATCCTTATCTAAGTACCGTTCCGACCCTGACTTCATGTATTTCCGAATCGATTCGAGGCCCAGGTTGTCGCGTAGGTCAACGTTCCTTACGAACCACGGAGCCCTGACAGCTAACCTGCAAAAGCGGGATTGTAGGGATTGGAGGGTGTCTATGTGTGTGCGGGCCGCGTGAGCGAACACCACACTCGCGTAAGTCATGACGGGCCTTATGCAAGTTTTGTAAAGTGTCACCTTGTTCCGAAGAGACATTTTACTCCGCTTACAGATCATGGGGTAGAGTCTACCGAGAATAAACGCGGCACGGTCACGGACTGATTTTATATGCGGATGGAATGTCATCGATGCATCCAGGGTAACGCCCAGGTACTTGACCTTCCTGGCCCAGGGTATGGATTGTCTAAAGAGAGTAATCGGTGTTGTGAGATTCCTCCTCCTAATCCGGGAGGAAATCCGTGTGGAGCTTCCCCTCTGAAATAGCACCGCAGTACTTTTCGCTGGGTTGATGTCTATAGATGTCATTCTGTGCCTATGTTAGATAAATAGAAATAGGTAACTAACTACAATACGAGTTCCATGTTCCTAAATAAGCCACCTTACTAGGCACCGAAATACGGCCTTATAATTAACCGAAAAATTAGGTTGAACCGGGTCAAGCACGTGCGCTATCGTTTATTAAAGACGAGCACTCCCAAGCGATGGTGGTTTAATAATGGGGGAGATAGCGTTTCTCCTTTAATCAAGACTTCTGTCATTATAAATGTTACATGAAGATTTAATGAGAACGCGTGATGGGTGAACATAACGTCCTACCACTGAATTATTTAAAAGTATTACATGTTTTCAGCGTACAAGCTCGTACGTACAAAGTCATTTAACAATTTCGAATATTCACTTTTTTATTGCCCTTGTAGGCAGACGAGCATACGGCCCACCTGATAGTAAGTGGGTATCATCAGCAATGCCAGAAGTAGAGCCAAGCCGCTGCCTACCGTTAAGTACTCTCCACAAGCCTCGTTTGAAGAAGGATATGTCATAGCGCTCGGGTAACGGGTAACGGGTGGAGGGGAGCTCATTCCAAAGCCGGATGGTACGTGGCAAAAAAAGATCTCTGGAAGCGCACTGTGGATGAACGCAGTGGCTACAGGTAGAATGGTTGAACTCTACTCCGGTGGCGGGTGTGACGATAAAAACGATATGGCGGTATCATCTCAAACAATTCCTCAGAGCACTCCCCATGGAACATACGGTATAAAGTACAGAGGGAACCGAAGTCCATCCGCAGACCCAGAGGTTCCAAACGATCCGTGAGAATGCGATTGTCAGTTTCAAAGGAAACATCAAAAGGGTCTACCAGATCCTCAACCTTCCGGAAGATTATCCTGAAAATGTCGTCAGCGCGATTCAGGCATTTGTCAAATATCTTCTGGCCTATGATAGATGAGATTAGATATACTCAAACATAAAATTGCGATTTTATTATTTTCTGTTTGTTCGTTCGAATGTAACGCCCAAACTAGTGTGCCGATCCTGATTAAGCCTTTGTTTTTCTTTCTTATTGCCTTTGTAGGCAGCCTAGCATACGGCTCGCCTGATGGTAAGTGGTTACTATCGCTCACGGACGTCAGCAATAGATATAACTATAGATAGACTTATATCTGTTAAGTGTAACTTAAGTACGTATAATACGATAATAAAAAAATCTACTTTACAAAGCTATCAACTTTATTCACAATTATTTATAAAAAATATATAATAATAATATACAAAGAAACAGCTATTTATATGAATAATAATAATAACCGTCATCACGTAGACTATACATTAGACACTGTATACTGTATAGCCATCATAGTAAGACTATTATACATAAATAATAAAAATCTTACGTTACGGACGTTTTTTCCCGGTTAGGGTACCCCTCCGCATCGTCCCATAAGGAACTTCGTTCCAAAAACAACAATTGCTTTATATTGTAAAATGGTAATGAGCAAAACTTTTTTAAGTCTTGAATCAATTAAACTGTTTGTTAATTTATTTAAAACAATAAATAGGGATGACTCGAAGGGTTCGTTCGCCTCGCGTGCTTCGATTACGGTCATTTACCTCTAAAGATGCCCTTCAGATACATCTCCTTTCATAGTTAAATGTCTCAGAGTGTACTCTGTTTATTTTGTGTGTATAAATTTGTAAAGACTAAGCTGCAAATTATTCTGTCTGGTACGCGCGTCAGGACGGTAAGTCGTCCGTGACCACGAAAACTGTAACCGTAAAACTAATTGTAATTATGTCTAGGACTTTCGAAAACCGAAGAAAATGTTATAGGACAAATTTTAAACGAAATGCTATATAAAATGAGGATCCACTTGAATTGTAAAGAATTAGTTTATGACCCGGCGCGCCGGACTTCCGCCCCCTCCCCTGGGTATGGAGGGCGGGGCATGTCAGAGTCGTACTAACTAAAACTTCCTGTCGCTCAACAACTCACGTCCGAGCCTCGCATGAGACAGAACTCATGAAAAGGCAAAGGGGGGAAAGTTGAGCGCTTAGTGCGGAGCACATCTCTCCCATCACCCTCCCCCTCTAGACGCCGGACCGGCGGTCGTCGGCGCTACGACCACCAGCCCTCTCGGTCGGCAGGCTATCCGGAGCCCGCCTAGATGGCGTCGGTTAGAATGGGTTATCCTACGGAATACCCCGCTGGGTCAGAACCAGTGTGGGTCGGGATACAGGTTTTTCCGATACTAATAACTAATAAGACTATCTGCTAATTTCTAACTCGAGTCAAGTTTTTTTTTTATAGCTTAGATCCTCGGATCCTCGGATTCAACTCCTACGTGCTCAGTCTACGGCCGCCTATGGGCAGGCGGAAATCCAGTGATTTTCTTAAATATCTCTCCCACTATTCAAACCTAAGCGCATACTTTGAAGTAGTCGTGGCCTAAAGGATAAGACGTCCGGATTTTTCTAATGAAATACGTACATACTTATTAAATGTTCACGTTTGACTTCCACAGTGAAGGATTAACATCGTGTAATATAAATCAAATCCGCAAAATTACAATTTGCGTAATTAGACTTCTTGTGAGTCCGCGCGGGTCCGTACCACCACCCTGCGTTATTTCTGCCGTGAAGCAGTAATGCGTTTCGGTTTGAAGCACCCTTCAACACCCACACCAGTATAGTTACAGTTACAACGGCTGCCCGGTGGGACATACTGGCACACTGAGACCTTAGAACTTATATCTCAAGGTGGGTGGCGCATTTTTTTTTTTTTTTAATGATTGAGGGATTACTGGTGGCCCGGAGGCCTTTCCAGTTTCACCAGGACAGGTGGGCGAGCAAAGGCTCAGCCAGGAGGGGTGGGATTTGCTAACAGCTACCCGAGCGCCTCCAAAGGAGACCTAACAGCTCAAGAGTAGCTGCTTCGCGAATGAATCTACTACCGGATCGGAATCGCGACCCGCTGAGAAGATCCGGCGAGAAACTCAGCGAGCTGATTCATGGGTTAGGTTGCACGGCGAACTCTTTGTCGAGTTCGACGAGTACGGTTACCGAGGTCCCTAAGCCTGCTCCTAGTGTTAGAGCTGAAGGCGTCTAATGCAAAAGTTATTGGATCTGATGGATCCGTAACGACGTGTCTAGGGCGTCGACGGTGACTGGCTCCTGCGTGATCAGGATTCGGGGAGTAGTCAGCGGCGGCAACGATAAGGCGATTATCATGACGCATAGCCTTATCGAAGTACCGTTCCGACGCTGACTTCATGTATTTCTGGATAGATTCGAGGCCCAGGTCGTCGTGTAGGTCAACGTTCCTCACGAACCACGGAGCTCCGACGGCTAACCTGCAAAAGCGGGATTGTAGAGATTGGAGGGTGTCTATGTGTGTGCGGGCCGCGTGAGCGAACACCACACTCGCGTAAGTCATGACGGGCCTTATGCAAGTTTTGTAAAGTGTCACCTTGTTCCGAAGGGACATTTTACTCCGCTTACAGATCATAGGGTAGAGTCTACCGATAATAAACGCGGCACGGTCACGGACTGATTTTATATGTGGGCGAAATGTCATCGATGCATCCAGGGTAACGCCGAGGTACTTGACCTTCCTGGCCCAGGGTATGGGTTGTCTAAAGAGAGTAATCGGGGGTGTGAGATCCCTCCTCCTAATCCGGGAGGAAATCCGTGTGGAGCTTCCCCTCTGAAATAGCACCGCAGTACTTTTCGCTGTGTTGATGTCTATCCGCCATTTTCGGAACCACTGTCCTAGGGCTAGGGCTGCGCTCTGAAGCTTCTTCGCGATTAGGGACTTGATTCTACTGGAATAGTAAACGGTCGTGTCGTCGGCGAATAAGGCTAACTGGGTCGGCGGCGACCGGGGAATGTCGTTGACGAATAAGCTAAATAGGAGGGGTGAGAGAACAGAGCCTTGCGGGACTCCAGCTTTGAGAGGTCGCGGGGGGGTGGCGCATTTACATGGTAGATGTCTATGGGCTCCAGTAACCACTTAACACCAGGTGGGCTGTGAGATCGTCCACACAGCTAAGAAACAAACAAAAAAAAAAAACTTGGTTTGTACACCAATAAAAACCTGCAAACCCACACAAGTCGCCAAGAAGATATTTAATTCATAATGGGATGCTTTTCCTTAAAATGTGTCGATATCTCCTTGCAACATTGTTACTAAACGTGGGTGTTGTCAGTGTAGCGACAAATAAAATTCAGAATTGTGCCATCAATATTCAATAACTAAGGGTAATTTCACGATCACTTTAGAAATCACGACATGCGGTCGTGCGGTTTCTTGGTTCAATCTTATCAACGGAAAGCAAAACTCATGGTTGAAATAGGTAGGATATTGGTAAAACTAGCCTTAGCAAGAGCAGTGCTTTGCAGAATCTACTACCGGATCGGAATCGCGGAAGGTCCGGCGAGAAACTCAGTGGACTGTGTCTATGGGCTTGTTCGCTCGTCGAACTCTTTGTCGAAGTCGACGAGTTTGAAGAGGATGGTAGCCGGTGCTTATTTGAGTGGGAGAGTGGAGATCCGACATGACATGTTCCGGAAAACGGCGGTTTTGCGTTGCCCCGTCGACTTGGTCGGATATGTAATTAGCGGCGGCCACTATAATAGTGTTACGCGCTGAGGGTTCAGAATAAATAAAATTTCACCAAAGTACAACTTAAAAACTGTATTCAACACTTAAACACTTATACACTTCACAAACACTTTAAAACTCTCAATTCGCTCGCTTCGCTTCGCTTCAGGTGATCCGTTCGGTGTTTCGCTTCGAGTAGTTCCGATTACTGACTGACTGCGTGCCATCTCTACAGCACTTCTATAGCCGATACCTCATCCCTAGAATTATCGAGAATATTCCACACATTTCTAGTAGTAGTTTCCGCTATCTGACAATAAATAGATGGCGTTGTACTTCACGAGCGTTCTAGGTCCTTCGATATTCGTTCGACTATTCGGCGATAGATGACGTTACTCTTACCGGCGTAACAATCGCACCGCTTTTTTAAAGTGGCATTCTGACGCTTCCCTGTACTATATTATACTAGTGTATTGATATCTGGCTATCAAGTATATTACTCAGAGAACACAGTCTATTTCATTGTGAATGCATACTTTAGTCGCTTTTTACAACATCCAAGACACAGCCAAGCAAATAACACAAAACGCAAGTAAAACACTTATCTACGTGAACGAACCCTAATATCGTTCAAACAACGGTGCAATAATACAACAAATTATCATAAAATCTTTAGGAGATTCGCGGATATGCGGTTTGTATTACTGTTTGCTGTGTCTGTATTATGCTGTTATGTGTTTTTACGATTTCGTGTAGTCGTAAAACACAGCGGGCGGTTACCGGGGAACATCTGAGGTCCGGTCACTGACCGTTCTAGGGTTGGGGCGCCGGGTACCGCTAAAATGACGCTTTTAAATTTCAAGTAATTTTAATTACGTAACGGTATTCGATTTTCAATGACATTTTTTCAAGTTAATGATTTTTATTTTATTGATCACATAGGTAGACGAGCTCACGGCCCAAGTTGTTTTAAGTGATTACAGTAGCCTGTAAACGTCAATGCGTAACGTAAATGCTGTCATCCACTTTAAGACATGAGTAATGAGTATCCGTTTTTACAATACAACGGCTGCCCCGCCCTTCAAATCGAAATGACTGCTTCGCGGCAGAAATAGGCGGCGTGGTGGTACCTACCCGTGCGGACTCACAAGATACAAGTAATTACAGAATACTTTGAGGGTTTCATTTTTATTACACGACTAGCGACCCGCCCTCGCTTCGCTTCGGAAACATTAAAACACACATGAAACCAAAAAAAAAAATAAAAAAAAATTTAAAAAAAGTAGCCTATGTTCATCAGGGACAATGTCGGCTTCTAATGGAAAAAGAATTTTTCAAATCGGTCCAGTAGTTTCGGAGCCTATTCGAAACAAACAAACAAACAAATCTTTCCTCTTTATAATATTAGTATAGATATAGATGTTGTTTTATTCCTTCACCGTGGAAGTCAATCGCGAACGTTTGCTAAGTACGTATCGCATCAGAAATAAGAAACTGGTATATGTTTTGCAGTAATCAAACATAGACCAATGCACCAAATATGTTTTTTTTTTATTGCTTATATGTGTGAACGAGCTTACAGCCCACCTGATGTTAAGTGGTTACTGGAGCCCATAGACATCTACAACGTAAATACGCCACCCACCTTGAGATATAAGTTCCAAGGTCTCAGTATAGTTACAACGGCTGCCCCACCCTTCAAACCGAAACGCATCACTGCTTCACGGCAGAAATAGGCGGGGTGGTGGTACCTACCCGTGCGGACTCACAAGAGGTCCTACCACCAGTTGCGTATAAAGAGCATAAAGAGTGTCAGTTTCCAGTGGTAGGCAGCGGCGTGAATTGCTGACGTCTGTGAGCGACGGTGATCCCACGCGCCTTTAACTGCCTTAGAAATAATACAATATTGAAAACGGATAAAAATATTTTCATGAAATTGTATTTTTAACAAAGCGCCAAATTAAGCCTCAACAAACCAACAGACCAGTAATCTAGATATTAATTTACATGTCGCGGCTGTGGTCCTTTCGCCCTGCGTCCAGGTGCGAATAATACCTTCGTAAATGACGCGGTCTCTTGTAGAATGACAAGTGACGTTACCATGACAACTGTCATAATGTTACAGTTTTAATTTAGATTTTTTTGTTCTGAAACATTATTATACCATCTATGTTTTTTGTCCTTTTTAATACGCTTTTATTAGCTTCAGACGTGTGTATGTATGTTGGTATGTAACGGAATCTTTGAACATGATTTTGACCCCCTTCAAAACGCCGGATTAACTCGAAATTTGGTATACTTATTAGAGACCGATGACAATAAAAAATAAAAAATAAAATTATATACAACTAAAAGTGAAAAAAAAATAATAGTTTAAAAAACTAATAAAATACGCTTTTATAGAAGAAAATAATTTTATTCTTACACAATTTTTTTTCAAATTTATTAAAACTTATTTTCTATTTTTATTTCCATTTTCTATAAAAGCGTATTTTGTTAGTTTTGTTCAACTATTATTTATTACTACATAAACAAAGAAAGGTCACATCTGAGGTATATCTTTTTATATATTCAAAAAATATTGCCATTTAAGACCAGGGAAGATTCATATAAAGTAATTTTTTTTTTATTGCTTAGATGGGTGGACGATCTCACAGCCCACCTGGTGTTAAGTGGTTACTGGCGCCCATAGACATCCACGACGTAAATGAACCTTGAGAAACAAGTTCTAAGGTCTCAATTAGTATAGTTACAACGGCTGCCCCACCCTTCAAACCGAAACGCATTACTGGTTCACGGCCGAAATAGGCGGGGTGGTGGTACCCACCCGCGCGGACTCACAAGAGGTCCTACCACCAGTAATTACGCAAATTATAATTTTGCGGGTTTCATTTTTATTACACGATGTTATTCTTTCACCGTGGAAGTCAATCGTGAACATTTTTGACACAAATTTGAAGTTCAATTAAAAACATCGAACTGTTGACGCTAATACACAAAAAGGACCTTTAATTACAAAGATAAATGCCGCGTGATAAGCGAAATGTCGCTTAAAACAAATAGCCTTTCTTTCACCCCTCGATGTGTAAATGAAAATTTTACAAATCAATTGCAACTTTACAATTTTACAAATTTAATTTAACATGAATATATGTAATTTAAAAAATTTGTGTGATTTTAATTTACACGCTGAACATATAATATTTCATTTGGGATTCTTAGTCCTTATTCGTCTTTCAATTAAATATATATTGAATTTAATATCGTATCTCACAATATTTATTTGTTAGTGTTGCAAATGATGCGACAAAAAAAACCAGCAGCGTAACGACAAGTTCTTTTATTTGCGCGAGAAAGCAGAAAGTGGTAGAAACGGCTGGCAAGGCTTGTTTTATTAACACTATCCCCCCTTCGTTGGCTTTGGCTAGTGGCAGTGGCGGAAGAGGGCGTGTTAACATGGCTTGGCGGTAGGGCATGGCAGTCGAAGTCACGTCCGTTACATTAGTTAATATTGAAAATGAAACATTCACGCTCAATATTAAACCCAATTTCAAAGCGGTGCTTTATATTGAAACTTCACGAAAATTAGTAACACTACATTTCAAGTGGCAACTACCATGATATTTCAAGGAATAATTGTAAGGTTTAGCGAAAGAACATTTGTTTTCATACATTACTGCGGCTATAAAGTGCCGCATTTCGGGTGCTGTCCAAGATATAGACATTAGCGATTTGTTCAGTCAGAATATTTTTTTTATTGTCCTCGTAGGCAGACGAGCATATGGCCCACCTGATGGTGAGTGGTTACCGTCGCTCATGGACCTCAGCAATGCCAGGGGCAGAGCCAAGCCGCTGCCTACGCCCCAAGACGCTGCCTACCGTTGTACATTGTGCATTGAAACTGAAATAGATAGGTTTTCCTTTAGAAGAGGCTCAGGAATGTAGGCAATGGACATGGGCACACTAGACTGGACTCCACACTAGTCCTTTCCTCCACAATACTGACCACTTTTCATGTGGTGGATTACGAGCTCGGCTTATGCCTTTTGAAGCCATATTTGTTTTTTTTCCAGACTGTTGATAAGCATTCTATTTTTATTTATTTATTTTTTATTGCAGGGATGGGTGGAAGAGCTCACAGCCCACCTGGTGATAAGTGGTTATCGGAGCCCATAGACATCTACAACGTAAATGTCGCCACCCACCTTGAGATATGAGTTCTAAGGTCTCAGTATAGTTACAACGGCTACCCCTCCCTTCAAACCGAAACGGATTACTGCTTCACTGCAGAAACAGGCGGTGTAGTGTGGTGATACCTACCCGTGCGGACTCACAAGAGGTTCTATCACCAGTAATTACGCAAATTATAATTTTGTGGATTCGATTTTTATTACACGATGTAATTCCTTCACCGTGGAAGTTGAGTCATTCTAGTCGATAAACTCATAAAAATATTCTTGATAATGTTTACTTTTTGTGGACACTTCAGAATGTGTAGTATGATGGATATGACTGTCAGAAAAACAATAAAATCGCTTTTTCCTTTAACACGGACCAAAAGATTTTTCACGGTAAATTGAATCTGTGGCGTAGTTCACGAGATGCATTAAAATTACATAGAAACATAATTTTGAATTTAGTATGCGGCGCCGGAAGCGACCCGGACCTCCGGTCTCTGGGTATTTGTTATGTGATTTTACGCTCAACCGAATATACTGTTAATGGCTCGTGTTTTAATGCCGTTAGATACGTTACGCTCACCGGCATGTCAATAACCGTGGCTATAAGACCGCCGAGGACAGGAATAGATCGAGCGATCAACACTTCAAGCTAAACACGACCTTCAGCGATGAAGAGACAGATTAAGAAGACTTACATCATCAGTCTTAAGCTGTGTTACAAATTATCTATACTAATATATGAATCTACAGTGGTTTTTACGGATGTTCCGTTATAACTACTGAACGATGCATCCGATTGACTTGAAACTTGGTGTCCATGTGGAAAATACATGTACTTAATGGATAGGCTAATATTTATACGAGTGTTGGACTCCCTAATAATAATGACAATAAATAATAATGCTAATTTTAAATGCCCAGCGAAGCGGACGAGTTTTTTTTAAATTTATTGCTTAGATGGGTGGACGAGCTCACAGCCCACCTGGTGTTAAGTGGATACTGGAGCCCATAGACATCTACGACGTAAATGCGCCACCCACTTTGAGATATAAGTTCTAAGGTCTCAAGTATAGTTACGGCGACTGCCTCACCTTTCAAACCGAAACGCATTACTGCTTTACGGCAGAAATAGGCAGGGTGGTGATACCTACAAGCGCGGACTTACTTACTTACCATCAATAATAAGCAAACTAAAATCAAAATATATTTTTGTAATTGTGAGATTGTTTTCCAAAATGCTCATAATAACAAAAAGCGTAAATTTAAAGCATTGTACAAACTGTAACAGTAATTATGGATCGAATTTAACTAAGCAGTTTCGTGTAGTAATTTAAATTTGTATTTAGTTTAACGTTTTTCATGTAGGGTTGGTATTAATGATGATTAGTTTAGGAATAAATATCTAAAATATCTCATAGTAGTAACAGCTGAATGTCGAAGTCGACCAGTATTATAAATAAAAAGTCTTGTTAATATGAAAGATAAAGAAGTCTCAATTGAATTCGTTCTCAATTGAATTGAAGCATCGTGTAATAAAAATGAACTCACGAAATAAAATTTCTCAAACACTTTCCTATTATATTCTAATGCAATACACTCCTTAAAATGCAATGCCTTAAAAAATACACAGTGCACGTTTTACCCAGACGAAGCTGTGTTAAATCACTAGTTTAAATCGAACCTAATCAGAATGCAGCGCTTCGACCATTCATAAAACATGAATGTTCGTGTAAAATTTAATAGTCAGTTTTGCTGTTTGATTTGAAGATTTTCGTAAAACCACGCTAAAGTAGTCCTAATTTCCACTCTGTTAAGAATTAAAATTGCGTGCAGTTAATGAAACTATATTATCTGGTCTACGATGTAGAGTTAAATGACGGTTTTGTCTCTAATAAAATTTAATGAAAGTTTGTTTTTATGGTTTTAGATTAGTAGACTGCTTAGGTTAGGTTCATTACGGTCCGCCCTACTCCGTCCGGATTTTGACCCCGGACGGAGATTGTAAGACGTGTGAGAGAATGCAAGGAGAGTCGTTTGGTAGGTGGAGCCTTAAAATATCCTTGGGCCTGTGGTCTGCTCTCAACGTTTTCAGACTTTCAATTCCCCGTGTGTCCCGAATATATTGCACGAGCTTCAGCGCCAAACCTGAAAACAAAAGGTTTCAGTGTGGTGAATGAGGAGCAGTAGCTCACGACCCATCAGATGTTATAGGCATACAATGGACGCAGGTCTCAATTACAATGTAGATGTCATCACCCACCCACGTGAGGTCGAAGTTACATTACAGCTGTCTAATCTTCAAAATCAGTATGCATGAGGGTTCGCGACATTAACAGGCGGGTTTTCTTATTTGTGTATCTTCAATACACGTGCTCACCGTACTCGTCGAACTCGGCAAAGATTTCGACGTGCAACCTAGTCTAAGCATCAACCCATAGAGTTTTTGCCGGATCTTCTCAACGGGTCGCGACTCCGATCCGGTATTCATTCGCGAAGCAGCTACTCTTGAATTGTTAGGTCCACTGTTTAATTCTGCGACTCCGCCGTTTTTAATTGAATAGCGTCTTTAAAGCTTCAGTGAACTCAGCGCTGGTCGTATTTCGTATCGAAATTAAGCTCTCTTTATCCTAAACACGTCCACGCTTAACTAGAACGGTAGTGTTTCAAAATAAACTGTTAACAAGTGTACATAACTCGCTTCTGGTGTTCATGACACTTCGCTTAATGAGTTACGAACTTCTGTAATAGCGCGTTCTGCTTTTATTCTACCATAGAGCAAAGAATAACGCGCAGAATAGACAGAGTATTTGAAATATTCTAGAACATATTTTATCTGAGAGTTGGGTGTGTTGAGGGTAGGTACCTCAGTCCTATTTCCACCGTGAACTAGTAATGCGTTTCAATTTTAAGGATGGTACAGCCGTTGTACTAAAACTCACGACTCAAGGTGGGTTGTTCCGATACCCACTTAACACCAGGATGGCCGTGAACTCGTCCACACATTTAAGAAAAAAAGAAACTTGAGATTACCCACTTTGAAATGAATTTAGGCTTTTTCTGCGTCATGGCATATTTTTCGGTTGAGGTTTGAATCTTTACTCTAAACTTACTGTTTTTCTACTGTCTCTGTTTACTACTGATGAAATCAAGCACCGGTCATCGTTCTCGTCGAACCCGTCGCTTGCGACGAAGGGCTCCACAAGTAAATTAGCCCACAGACACAGCCCACTGAGTTTCTCGCCGGATCTTCTCAGTCGGTCGCGTTTCCGATCCGGTGGTAGATTCTCCGAAGCACGGCTCTTGCTAGGGTTCGTGTTAGCAACGTCGTCAGGTTTAAGCCCCGTGAGCTCACCTACTATTTAAGGTTAGGCTGAAATAGCCTGTCAAGGCTATCAGCTTAGGTAGGAAAAATAAATCTGATGAAATATGCGTTTCTTAGCATTTATATGCGAGATTACAGCCTATCTGGAATGGGTGTTTGCAGAAGATATTAAATTATTGATATTACGAAGATCCTAAGGTTTCCTTCATAGGATAGCTATGTACGTCGATTTATCACTGCTCATATGTTTCCTTAGGTGTCTTAAAAGGCGAATAAGGGTTTCATTAGAGTAATCTCCGAGTACTATACGAACAGTATTATCACAATCGGTAGTTGCTGGTACATAAATGTAAAGGCTTGTGAAATTCTACACGAGTACATAACACCATTCTGCCTATTTCGGCAGTCATTTGTTCTTGTTTGAAGGGTAGAACAATCGTTAATTAATATAAGTGAAACTTCTCCATCCTCACGGCTCTAGCGGCATGGAGGCGGCTGGTCAATTCACTGAGTTTCTCGCCGGATATTCTCAGTGGACCGCTATTCCGGTGCGGTGGTAGATTCAACGAAGCACTGCTCTTGCTAGGGCTAGTGTTACCAAACTCCTTAGAAGTCGTCGTGGCCTAAATGATAAGACGTCCGTACGGTGCATTCATGTTGAGCGATGTACCGGTGTTCGAATCCCAGGCGGGTACCAATTTTACTAATGAAATACGTACTCAACAAATGTTCATGATTGATTTTGACTGGTGGTAGGACCTCTTGAGAGTCGCTAAGGTCTCAAGTATCTCAACGGCTGCCCTACCCTTCAGACCGAAACGCATTACTGCTTCACGGCAGAAATAGGCAGGGCGGTGGTACCTATCCGCGTGGACTCACAAGAGGTCCTACCACCAGTAATTACGCAAATTATAATTTTTGCGGGTTTGATTTTTATTACACGATGTTGTTCCTTCACCGTGGTAATTTTTTTTTTTATTGCTTAGATGGGTGGAGGAGCTCACAGCCCACCTGGTGTTAAATGGTTATTGAAGCCCATAGACATCTACAACGTAAATGCGCTACCCACCTTGAGATATAAGTTCTAAGGTCTCAGTATAGCTACAACGGCTGCCCTACCCTTCAGACCGAAACGCTTTACTGCTTCACGGCAGAAATAGGCGGGGTGATGGTACCTACCCTCGCGGACTCACAAGAGGTCCTACCACCAGTAAAGACTTCTGTATATTAAATACGCTACTTAATTGTGTCCGTTCTGTTCACAGTCTGTGCAGAGATGTCGGATGTCGGGTTAAATATAAGCAGTTTAATTAACTTTATCACAGTGCTCTAGTTGACTTTGGTTTTACGTGTAATTTTGTTCAATCAACACTTGATTGTGGTTTGCGGCAAACCACGTACTTTGATTACCGTTACAAATATATTTTTGACTTTTTTTTTTTCTTATGGTCTACATTTTATTACATAATATTACAAAATCGGAACATTGACCTCATGTCTCAAGGTGGGTGGCAGTGTCCATCTTGTGCCGTCTATGGGTTTCAGTAAACATGTAAGGCCAGACGGACTATACCATAGACTCATTCTTGTAGGTAATGGAATAAAGTTAAGCTCTCTTAAAAATACTATGACGCTATTTTGGCTCTTGAATGTAAAAAAAAACCTTTATTTCACCCCTAACAAATAACTAATTAATACATTTTACATAATCTTTTTTTTATCATTTATTGCTTAGGTGACTAGATGAGCTCACAGCTCACCTGATGTTAAATGGTTAGCGGAGCCCATAAACGAGAAATCAACGGGAAATCAAATTTGCAAATTATTCAATAATAAATGTCACGTGAATATTATATCTGTTGAGGGTGCGTTGTCAGTTACATGAATTAACTATACTGAGACCTTACAACTCATATCTCAAGGTGGGTGGCGCGTAGGTAGATGTCTACAACGTATTTACGTTGTAGATGTCTACGGGCTCCAGTATCCACTTAACACCAGGTGGACTGTGAGCTCGTCCATACATCTAATAAAAAACTTCAGAGGTGTCAAGGGACACCCGGATGGAACGAAGTTCCTTTCGATTAATTAGTGAAGGAATTGTAATTTTTTTTAAGATATAATAATAAATTACGGCATTATGAAGAAGAAAAAAACAATACTATGAACTAAATTACTATTGTTGAAACGCTATCTCGAGAAACTGTACTCATTACGCGGACCAATCGGATATGAGCAATGTCGCGCGATAAGCGCCTACACGTTGATTGGTCAGAATGACGGATCTAAAAAGTGTCTTGACAACTTTTCGTAAGAATTTTTTCCGTCTAGCCCCCTTTCACAACGCGCGATAAGCAACTTCGTTCCAATATAAAAAATTAAAAAAATTAGGGCCTGTTGTTTTAAAACCACACTACCTAATGGAGACGTAACGTGCTTATACACGTACATGCTTGCGCTGGCATCATTATTTTTTTTATCTCTTGATGTAATTTAGCGATGATATAAACGTAAAACGAAAGAGTTTCAGTATTAATATCGGGTTACACATTAGGTTGAGGCACGATTTCCCTGTCAGTGGTACATTACGAATGTATGTAGCGGCGGTCACCCTTCACGTCGAAATATACAGGCTGTTTTATTTAAACCCATATTCTACATACACACGCACACACACAAGCAATGGTAATGAGATAGTCAAAAAAAAATTAAATATTCATAATCGTTCGATGGAGCTAAAACATTCATTAACAATCCGATAAAATAAAACTAGCTCGACTATAGACTTGCTTCATTAATATCGGTTTATACCTTAGATAAGTGTTTTATCTACTCTACTTAATAATATTACTAGCTGACCCGGCAGACTTCGTAGTGCCTCAATCGATAAATAAAAGACCTAAACTTTTGAGGGACACACTAAAGGAAAAACAAAATTGATATTTTTATTTCATTCCGGGCATTTTCATATTTATGTACCTTTCAAACTTTCTCTGGACTTCCACAAATAATTCAAGGCCAAAATTAGCCAAATCGGTCCAGCCGTTCTCGAGTTTTAGCGAGACTAACGAACAGCAATTCATTTTTATATATATAGATAAAGCTGAAGAGTTTGTTTAATTGTTGGTTTGAACGCGCTAATCTAGGAATGTTAGGAATCCTAGGATTAGTTAGGTAGATAGGAATCCTAGATCGATGAATTCGATCAGGACGGTGACCGGTATCAAAGTATGTGGCATTTGCAGTTCTTAGCGCAATCAAACATTAATATTGTTATGATTTTAGGACACCCTGTATCCGGGATGCACCTTTCGTTTTAACCGGGTTCAGTACAGTTAATAAACAATGACTCGGTAAACTCGTTAACGAGGCGCGGCCCGGGTGCCCGGTTAATTCCTATGCTGTTTAATTATTCAATTTTAAGTACGACCTAACCAAAAGCCGGTTAAGAGCGTACACGAATTAAGTTTGACGTTTTGTTGACGTAAAACATTTCGGATTATCAATTCGCCGTGGCCAAATGTTTAAGCCCTCCGTTGTACTGATTCGACTATCGAAGGCTCAAATAGTGATAAGTGACCTTTAATTTTGTTTTAAAAGAAATAATTTCTTGACACGTTTTTAATTTCCCGATTAAGGAGTTCATGTAGAATTAAAAAAAAAAAAAAACTCTCATTAGTTAAGTACCACACTCCTAGCCATTTTGGTTGCAAAGCGCTTATACCCGTATGGGTTCCAAAGGATACAGAAAACAATAAAAAGGTGAATTAAAAGTTCCATCTTAACTTTCTAGGTTGGTAACGCGATTTTCAATGTCATATATAAAGTCTTCGAAAACCACTTATATAACTTTTTTTATTGTTCAGATGGGTAGACTAGTTCACGGCGCTCTTGGTATTATCATTGGCGTAAATACCGCCACCCACCAAGGTCGTCCTAGGACTTAGAACTCATGTTTTAAGAAACATATAGGGCTGCTTGACGGCAGAAATAGGTAAGGGTCATGGAACCTAGCCGTGCGGGCTCACAAGATGTCCTGCCATCAGTAATAACCCTGTCACTAAATGGGTCATTCCGTCATCATCAAGGGTAAAAAATATTAAATAAATATTTACTAACAATCACGCCACGTTAACTGGTCCCGTGATAAGTTCGTAAAGAACTTGTGTTACAGGTACCAGATAACGGAAATAAATGTAAGATTTTTATTATACACATACATATATTTAAGATACGGATGTCCCTTAAATATATGGAAAATATATAACCCATATATAACACAATACATAACCCTGGACAAGAAATTTATATTTATCATACAAATATCTTCCCTTGGCGGGATTCGAACGCGCGACCCCCATGTCACTTACCACTACACCAGACGGCCGTTAAAGTAGGGTAAAGGGCTAAAGGGTAGTATAAACAAAGCAATACTTCCATTGCATAACGTCATTAGATAATGCAAATCAGTTTTAGCAGCTCTCTAACTTCCACTAAAGTAAAACTTGCAGCTTGAATCGTGCAGCACACATTTTTTTATGATTTCTCTATCAATTATTTCTGTATTTTTATTCAATTCAATTCAATGGTGGTAGGACTTCTTGTGGGTCCGCAAGGGTAGGTAACACCACCCTGCCTATTTTTGCCGTGAAGCAGTAATGCGTTTCGGTTTGAAGGGTGGGGCAGCCAACTATACTGAGACCTTAGAACTTATATCTCAAGGTGGGTGGCGCATTTACGTTGTAGATATCTATGGGCTCCAGTAACCATTTAACACCGGGTGGGCTGTGAGTTCTTTCACCCATCGAAGCAATAAAAAAAAATTTACAAAATTCAATTCAAATGACTCATTTGCCAGAGTCATGGTACATAAATAAAGGTATAGTAAAATTTTAACATTCCAGCATGTTCTGACTCCAATAAAAAGTGTGCAAATATAAAATTAATTGAAAATTACTAACATGTAAATTTATCATTCAAAATTATCATCTATTCAAAATGAACATAAAACTCATTTATAAAATATGTATGTAAGCTTGTAAACTGCATGTTGTGTACGTGGCCATAGAGTAAGATGATATATAAGAATGACATTGGCACTGACACACTCAGATAGAGAATTTGATCTTGACCGTGAAGTGATTTATGAAATATTGGAAGTAAAAAACCTTTAATTGTCGATTTTTCTATTTTTAGATAAATCAAATTTGCGTTATTTACTCCAGTACCATCTGACATATTACAAATCGACAATTGTCAGAGTTTGATTGGATAATAGTAGATCATGAAAAAATTACAATTTGAAGTTGAGCTGGCGGCAGATGAAGACCCGAAGAATAACATCTTGATTATAAAATCAGTAACAAAAGAAGATGGAACAACATATCTCATACCACCATGTTTGCAAGCAGCGAAACATCACCCTCAATTGGTAAAGTTACCAGAATTTTTGAAAATAAAAAAAACATTACAGAGAAGAGGTCATAATAGAAAGATGTGGATGTCCATGCCAAGTGATGTTTTAGCACTATACATGGATGATGCTGAAAATATGGTATTTAATGATTATTTATTACAAGAAATGACTCAAGTCACAAGCCAATCTATTACAGATGGAAAATTATTGGAAATATTAGAGAAATTAAGTGATAAAACCAAGATCAACAAAGAAAAACATAACAAGTTAAGCAAATTGAATGAAAAATTTGTTTTAAAGAAGTTTGATAACAAAATCACTAACGCCAAACAATGGTTGCAAAATTTTGAGAGTGAATGTACAAGATTTGATTTAAATGATGATACAGAGAAAATTAGTGCTTTGAGATTATTTTTAAATGACTCAGAAAGTGACTGGTATGAGTCTATGTTAATTAAACACAGCTTAAACTCGATGTGGCAAATATGGCAAGCAAGTTTCCTAAACACGTTCGCAGATAAAAGTTGGTCCTCTGTAATGTATGCATTGAGTTTCAAACATTTAAATGGCTCTCTTCTGGAATATGCATTGAAAAAGCAGAGATTGTTACTCGAGTATAATAGTGATATAGATACCAGAACTCTCACTGATTTAATTGTTATAGGATTGCCAACTTATATTACAAGTAAACTAGATAGACAAGAGGTAACCGACCCAACTCTTCTGTTTAATGCCTTACGGATGCATGAAAGTCAGAATAAATATGTACAAAAACATTTTACTGAAAAGAAAAGCTCGACTAAAACAGAAGCTGAATATAAAAAAAAAATACCTTGTCAAATATGTTACAAGATGGGAAAGAAAAACAGATTTCACTCTGAAGATTTGTGCTGGTTCAAAGAAAACAAGAAGAGTAACGACAGTGTAAGACACTGCAAAAACTTGATGTTGGAGATTGATGAATTTCAGGATACAAAAAACTAAATATTCCCCCACTAATAGATGTTGAAGTTACACTGGATGACACATTGAACTGCACAGGTATTTATGACCCTGGCTCAAATATAACCTTAATAAATTCCAAATTAATAAAAGTAACAAATTCAAAGAAAAATTACATAGAAAGTAAATTCAACACAATTGGTGGTGGGGGAAAAACAACAGGTTTAATAAGGTTAAAGGGAAAAATACTGAATATTGAAAAAGAAATAAATGCATTCGTTTGCAAAGATAAAAACTTCACTCATGATTTACTTTTGGGACTGGATACAATAAAGCGGTTTGGATTGACCCATGATGGGAATTTAAACATCCAACTACAGAAAGGTGCCAACCCAACTGAAAATAAATATGTCAGCCCCACTAAAGAAATGGAAACCAGGGAGTTTAATTATGAAATAAATTTCAATGAGGGCATAGATGTGAATAATTTTGATATAGATACTACTTACTTGGAACATGACCAAATAATGAAAATTAGTACATTATTAAATGATTATAAGCACATATTTGCCAAAGATAAATATGATGTAGGCCAAGTGAAAAACTATGAAGCATTTATAGACCTACAAATAGATAAATATTGCTCAAAAAGACCATATAGATGCTCCTTAGATGATAAGGAAGAAATTGAGAAGCAAATTGGACAATTGCTAAAGAAAGAATTAATTGAAGAATCTTACAGCCCATTCGCAGCACCAGTAACATTGGCATTCAAACGGGATGAAGGAAAGAAGTCAAGATTGTGTATTGACTTTAGAGATCTTAATAAGATTATTACCCCACAGCCACAGCCGTTTCCTCTAATAGAAGATCTAATGGTAAAAACGATAAACTGTAAATATTTTACCACCCTCGACATTAATTCTGCTTTTTGGTCTATACCATTAAGGATCAGCGACAGAAAAAAGACAGGCTTTGTTACACAAGAAGGTCATTATCAATGGACTTGCCTTCCCTTTGGACTGAAAACATCTCCGGCAATTTTTCAAAGAATCCTGACTAATGTAATAAGAAAACATAAGCTGTCAAGCTTTGTGATTAATTATATTGATGATATTATGGTGTTTTCGAAAACTTTTAGTGATCACATGAACCATTTATCGAAACTACTGGATGCAGTTGCTGAAGAAGGATTCCGTCTGAAATTAACAAAATGTAAATTTGCAGCACAGTCTGTAAAATTCTTGGGACACGTAGTAAAAGGTAATACAATCACACCTTTGAAAGATAACCTCAGATCTATAGCAGAATTTGCAGCACCACAAAACAAGAAACAAATAAGACAGTTTCTAGGTAAAGTAAATTTTTATAATAAATACATTCCGAATGCTACAATAACTCTTGACCCAATTCACAATCTACTTAGGAAAAACGTCAATTTCGATTGGTCAGCTGATTGTGAAAAAGCTTTCCAAACAATAAAAAAGAATTTATGCTCTGCCCCAATTCTTGCTATTTTCGATCGAGAAGCGACAACCTTTATATACACTGATGCAAGTATAAAAGGAATTGGCGCAATACTAAAACAAACACAGAAATGTGGAGAAATCAAACCAGTGGCATACTTTTCAAAGAAGTTGAATGAATCACAAAAGCAGAAGAAAGCCATATTTTTAGAATGCTTAGCCATTAAAGAAAGTTTAAAGTTTTGGCAACACTGGCTAATAGGAAAATCGTTCACAATTTATACGGACCACAAGCCACTAGAAAATTTAAACATAAAAAACAGAACAGATGATGAACTGGGAGACATGACTCATTACCTATCACAATACAACTTTGAAATAAAATACAACCCTGGTAGAAATAATATAGAAGCGGACTGCTTAAGCAGAAATCCTGTGTTTGAAAGCCACGAAAACGAAGAAGATAACTTGAAAACAGTAAATATTGTAAGGATTGAGGAAATATTGGAGGACCAGAACAAAAATCTAAACATACAGAACAAACATAGTTTTATTAGAGAAAATGGTATATATTACAAAAGGAACAACAAGAGGAAAAAAATCATTTTGTCCGAAGACTACAGTAAAATATTAATAAAAAAGGTGCATGAGCATTTGTGTCATGTAGGAATAAATCAGATTGAGTCAAAAATAAGACCTTTCTACACAGCACCAAATCTACTGGATAATATAAGATTGATTTGCCGTCAATGTGAAGTTTGTATAAAAAACAAATCACGGTTGAATAGGAATTATGGACTCATGTCACAATTAGGACCGGCAGAAAAACCTTTCCAAATCATGTCCTTAGATACAATAGGAGGATTCGGTGGTAACAGATCTTCAAAAAAGTATCTACATTTGTTGATAGATCATTTCACACGTTATGCTTACATATCATGCTCGAAGACACAACTGGCTAAGGACTTTATAAAACTGGTAGACCAAGTAATCAAGGATAATGAAGTTGAAATATTGCTCTCTGATCAGTATCCAGCACTGAATTCAAAAGAGTTTAAAAAATATTTAAAGGACTACTCTGTTAATTTAATTTTTACAGCAGTAGATGCTCCTTTTTCAAATGGTCATAATGAGAGGTTGAACCAGACGCTGGTAAATAGGATTAGATGTGTCCTGAATAGCAAAGAGAAAAGAACAGCTTGGACAACCGTGGCAATGGATTGTGTGAAAGCCTACAACTCAACAAACCACACAGTGACAGGTTATTCGCCTCTATATCTATTAAGTGGGGAACCAACCGATGTACTACCAATGAATCTAATAAAAAAACAAGTGGAACCAGGAGAACTGGAAAAAGACCGTCATACAGCATATCTCAGATCAAAAAAATCACATGAATTGAACAAGGCTATTTTTGACAAAAACAGAATAAATTACAAGTTTCAAAAAGGTGATATGGTTTACATAATGGACTGTAATAAGTTAAACAGATCTAAAATGGATGAACTAAGAATAGGTCCTTTTGAGATCGAAGAAATGATATCAGATTCAGTATGTAGAATCAACACTGGAAAGAATAAAAAGTCTTTGGGATTGCACCATGTGACAAAACTCATTCCCCAGTTGGATTATTCAAATTAGCCCGAACTAATTTGCACTTTTGAGGGGGGGAGATGTAAGCTTGTAAACTGCATGTTGTGTACGTGGCCATAGAGTAAGATGATATATAAGAATGACATTGGCACTGACACACTCAGATAGAGAATTTGATCTTGACCGTGAAGTGATTTATGAAATATTGGAAGTAAAAAACCTATAATTGTCGATTTTTCTATTTTTAGATAAATCAAATTTGCGTTATTTACTCCAGTACCATCTGACATATTACATGTATATTGGAATGGTGAGAAATGTGCACATGAACAAACACCTATAATGCCATGATAAAAGATTAAGAAAAAAGTATTGTATTTAAGCTTTGTTTGGGAAATCCGGCTTCTATTCTGTGATATCGAGCTATGTTCCAACACGAATATAATACAAGCTTGCGTTTTCTCTCAGCGCCACGAAGATATTTCGTAATTAATGAAGTGTAAGAGACAAGGATTATGAGAAATCGACGTTGGTGGTTTCCCTCGTAAATAATTACGAACGAATTTGTTAAGAAGGAATACGAAGGATATCTTTGTCGCCGAGATCGGTTTTAGCATTCGCTTTTTTATATATTATATATATAATTTATAATATTTTTTGTCTATAGTGTAGCCTTGGCGAAATCTGTGATAATAAAACCATAATAATGTTCAAACTTATAATTGCAATTAATTATAGTCGAATTTCGACTACTGCAGGACCACTACTTGGTATTATTTCATGGGAATAATGAACGAGCAGCCCACCAACCTAAACCTGAATGATGAATGATCTTCAATTATGAAATTTACGAATTCGCTTTTATTACGTGACTTCTTTAAATAACGTTTAAATTAAATACATAAATCAGAACGACTATTAAATCATATTTTTTGTGTAATGTAAACGATTTGTTATTTAAATTCGCCAAATAAAATAATAAAAACATTATTAATACCAATGCGGAAACCATTTGAGATGCGTTGGTAATGTGTATTTACTGTAGTTAGCTGGCATTTCAATTTTGACCACAAATGACGTCACATTACAATGAGACTTTACCGGTAAATCTCACAAATAGTTTTTTCACATTTAGCGCTTGTTCGCGAATTATTTCCGTGCGATGAAGGAATTACATTGTCCAAGAGAAATTAATTATAACGGTAGGGTTAAATGTTAGCCGCAGTGGTAAGTCCCGCAACGTCATTTCTGGCGCTATTCCGTCATACTATATAAATGAGACTTGGACCTCATGTCTCAAGGTGATAATGGCATTCGAGTGGTGATGTCTATGGGCTCTAGTAACGAGCAAACTCCAGCTGAGCCAAGCGCTATCGCCCGTCTTTTGATTAACTAGTACAAAGAAAACCTACCAAACTAGGGTTTAGCTGAGGTTTTAAAGCGTTTTTAAATCAAAGTTATCTCATTTACATACTGTTATTTTGATTTATGTTTGTTTTTTGTTTCAGGTAAATATGGTAGCCCGAGACAAATCGTTAATAAACAACAACGAACCGTACGTACGTATTTGGATTTAAAAACGGTATATCAATAAATATTTTCAGTTAAAAGTAACTCATAATAGTTATGCCATAAGATACAAACTACAAATTTGCATTGTCATTGGCGAACATTTAAATACACCTGTTTTTGTTGATATTCCCATACGTACACGTGTCGTATGATGTAAGTGCAAATTGCATTACCGCCCACGCCGAAACTTCGTCGCATATGGTAATGTCCTTCGGAAGCACAGCGCTTGTTCTGATCATTTCCCTTTCCACAGAGTAATTTAATACCAGTATTACATTCCCACGATATCGCTGGATCGTACCGGTGTAGATGGTTTTTTTTTTACCTAATCTGAGAGCCTTAAGAGGCTATATCAGCGTAGCCTTAACTAGTAGGTGAGCTCACGGGGCTCAAACCTGATGACGTTGCTAACACGAACCCTAGCAAGAGCCGTGCTTCGCAGAATCTATCACCGGATCGGAAACTGATCCTGAACTGACCCACTGATCCGGCGAGAAACTCAGTGGGCTGTGTTTGAGGGTAAATTTTCTCGTCGAGCCCTTCGTCGCAAGTGACGGGTTCGACGAGAACGATGACCGGTGCTTGAGGTACCTAAAAGCATCGTTAGTGGATCGGGAGGATTCGGAATGACGTGTTTGGGGCGACGTCGACTGCTTTCCATTCTGCCCGCAAAGCAGTCTGTCTGTAGCAAAAAAATAATGATTCTAAACGTAGAGTGTCCAATATAACACAATAGCCACTTATTTCTAATACCTCAAAGTATCGTAGTACAGTGTGGCGGTAGCTATCGTATAACACAAGATATTTGACCGATGTGTGAAACTCGCTTACGACATTTTCAAGATACGCTTGCGTATATACAACCTCCGAACAACAACATTCGGGACAGCCCATTGAGTTTCTCGCCGGATCTTGTCAGTGGGTCGCGTTTCCGATCCGGTGGTAGATTCTGCGAAGCACGACTCTTGCTAGGGTTCGTGTTAGCAACGTCGTCAGGTTTGAGCCCCGTGAGCTCACATACTAGTTAAGGTTACGCTGATATGGTCTCTCTAGACCATCAGCTTAGGTAGGGAAAAAACAAAACATTGGGATCGTCGGTCTACCGAACAAATACACCGGTTTTGTGAAAGATCTTCCCTTTGTCGTACACTCCCAAATGAAGTCAATTTTAAATAACGTTGGTGCATCTTAAGATGAGAAAAAAACATAGTTATCAAGTGGGCTGTGATTTCAGTTTGTTCATTTGATAAAAACATCTGCAAAAAACACAGGTTCTACAAGCGTAGACGTACTGTCTACGCCGCAACTAATCATTCGGTCCTAAGAGTTTGGGTTCGCGCATGCGAATTAGCTGTCCGCTTTTGTCGTGAAATGCTTTATGCGTCGCCTTGAAAGGGTGTTTGTGAATGGATGAGGCAGAATGGAAATATTATGGGTGTACAGAGAAATTTGGACTACTCCCAAACCGTGTCGTGGTGCTATACATTTTATGCAATTGTCGGTCGCCTGATTCGTTGTTGCATTAATTAGTGTCCTTGTTAGCTGATACGAGGAACTTTGGTTCGTCTCCCACATAGGGTCAGCTTTTATGTGATTAACAGATTTGTTTTCTCTTTATCTCGGTATTTAATATCTATATAATAATATGTATCTATTTCAGTCTCCGGTTCCTACAGTACAGGGAATAATCCTAGTTTGAGACCATATTCTCTTATGTGACTGGTCTTATGCTATTTAATATTTTAGTTTTTTATTTATTCCCATGATGGGTGGATGAGCTCACGGCCCACCTGGTGTCAACTAGAGCCCATAGACATCTATAACGTAAATACCGCCACCTACCTTGAGACATGAGTTCTAAGGTCTCAGTATAGTTACAACGGCTGCCCCACCTTTCAAACCGAAACGCATTACTGTTTCGCGGCAGAAATAGGCAGGGTGGTGGTGGTACCTACCTGTGCGGTCTCACAAGAGGTCCTACCACCAGTAAATATTATAATGTAACCAAACGAATCATTTAGGTCATAATCCTTCTAGATTTTATTGATGTTGATGACCACATAAGTAAGAACCGTGAAATGTTAGTCTAGTAGCAAATAAAATAATTTCTCTTAGAACGCATGGTAACGAACGAACTTATGGTAGGCAGCGGCTTCGTCCATGAGCGACGGTGACCATTTACGATCAGGTGGGCCGTATGCTCGTCTGTCTACAAAGGCAATAAAAAAAAATCGCTTTAGGATTATGATTTTTTAAGAAATATAAAAGACTTCTTAACGATTATAAGGTCTGTGCTCTTATAGGAAAACTATCTGCAAAAAATTTCAACAAAAAATAACAATTTGCAAATAGAAAACAATTAGATGTTTTACTACGCAATAAATTATCTCCGTACCGATAAAATATATGACATGGCCTGTTATGAGCTGTTAACTACGTTGATGTCTGGAGTCTGGAGGAGGTTTGACAACTCTAAGACCACTCTGTTGAATTACGCGGCAAGATGGCGCCACGATATTACACTTTGATGGGTTATAGATCAACAATATTCCCATCGATTTGTCTTCGTGTTCTTAGGAAAAAGATATCTTTGTTTTATTATTGGATAGCAAACGGTATTGTTTACCATTGCGCAAACAACAGAGTTGAACGCTATTTTTATTTATTCGTGAAACTAACATAATACATACGCATAGTATATTAAATACTAGCGACCCGCCCTCGCTTCGATTCAGAAACATTAAATTTAATTATTGATAGGCGAGTCCCGCCATAAGGTAAGGTAATACCTGCGGGTGACGCCGCGGGGCGAAGCTAGTCTAAAAAAAGCTAAGTTACTCCTTATATCATCAGCTACCTATTAGTGAAAGTCGCATCAAAATGGGCCCACCTATTCCAGAGATTAGCCGGAACAAACAGACAGACAGACAAAAATTGTAAAAAAGTTATTTTGGTGTATGGTGGTGGTGTACCGTATATAATATATTCATATGGATGTAGTAAAAAGCGGTTATTTTAATATTACAAACAGACTTTTTTTCTTTTTTTTTTTTTTCCTACCTGTGCTGATAGCCTTGAGAGGCTATTTCAGCTTCACCCTAACGTTAGTAGGTGAGCTCGCGGGGCTCAACTGGAGAGTTGCTAACACTGACCCTAGCAAGAGCAGTGCTTCGCAGAATCTACCACCGGATCGGAAACGCGACCCACTGAGAAGATCCGGCGAGAAACTCAGTGGGCTGTTTCTCTAGTTTTATTTATATGTATAGATAGGTAAATAAAGATCAAACAATTTTCTATCATTAACACAACACAAACTAGTTTTAATTATATTATATGATTCAGTTCGACCCGTATATTTGATAAGCCCACACTTGTCCATAGCTTGCCTTAGACTTCTCCTAATTTCCCTCACTGAGCTCGGTGTCTCAAGATGAATGATCGCATTTACGTTGTAATATCCATGACCTCCGGTAGCCCTTGTGACACCAGACAAAATCTTCACCCGATTAAACAATAAAATAACCTCGAAATATTTAGGCAATATTCTATATTATGTTCATAAAATACGTATTTCAATTCGGTAGCTTTCTATCCGCCGAATATGAGTGACAACTTTTCCAATTTTCCCCATTCATATACTTCAGTTTCGTAAAACAAAATTTTTCCTTTACGTCGAGACTCAAGCTGTGAGGTTGCATAAAAGGGGGTGCATAAAAAATTGCCCTACAGAAACGTGAGCTTGTAAACTAACAGAAGCAAACACATGTTAGATATTTAATAAGTATTCTCTACCTGTACAAGTAAGTATCGTTCTTCGCTCCTTCAACATATCTCCAACTGTGATTGAATGGTTTCGTAATTACCTGTACGGTCGCCGACAGTGTGTTCGCCTTGGTGAATCGATTTCATCTTGGTGTAATACATCTGCCGGAGTGCCTCAGGGTGGCGTTTTATCTCCTCTTTTGTTTTCTCTTTTCATTAATTCAATATCTTGTAATCTCACTTCGTCCTACCACCTTTATGCAGACGATCTTCAGCTGTATTGTCAAGCTCCACTTCCTCAGTTACATGATGCTATTCGAACTATGAATAGCGACTTACGCGTCTTATCTGAGTGGAGTAACGCGTACGGCCTTAAACTGAATCCAACAAAAACGCAGTGTATAATTGTTGGCAGCCAAAGGACATGCAGTAAGATAGAGTGGACACATCTGCCCCAATTGTCTCTTGACGGGATAAACATCCCGTTTAGTGACACCGTTAAAAATCTTGGTGTTATCATTGACCGCAGTTTGTCATGGGGACCACAACTGGTGTCAGTCGGTCGCAAGCTATTTTCCTCTGCAGGTTCCTTACGTAGGTTGCGTAATTTTCTTCCAACATCTACTAAAATTGCACTTGCACAGTCTCTGTTACTCCCCATTATTGATTATGCCGACGCCAGCTATCTTGATCTAACCGAGGCCCAGCTAAATAAACTTGAGCGGCTTCAAAATTTTATCATAAGGTTTATATTTGGTTTACGCAAATATGACCACGTCTCTGAGTATCGAGTTAAGCTCAAGTGGCTTCCTATTCGTTATCGCCGGAATGTTCATATATTGTCTCTTCTTTACAGTGTCCTGTTTAATTCCTCGTCCCCGCGCTACCTTCAGGAACGTTTTGATTTTCTACATACTGCAAGCTCTCATTCACTCAGGTCATCGGAGAATTTAATGCTGAAGTTTCCGGCTCACGGGACGTCATTTTATGACCATTCCTTTGCGGTTGAAGCTGTCCGTTTATGGAATGCGTTACCCTTAAGCGTTAAACAATCGTCCTCGCCGGAAATTTTCAAGTCCAGATTGAAATCGCACTACTTTGCTTCTATGATATAACTGTATAAGTTCCTACTTCGTTTGTATTTTATCTTGTATATTTTTAGTATTTATTTGTATTTAATCGTATGTAAGTTTATCTTATATGGTATTTATTTTTCACATGTGTATTTAAGTATATATTTTTATGTAAGTTTATTAAGATATAGCACCGTCCAGTTAACTTATTCCTCTCCCTGCAAGGTTGCCTGGAAGAGATCGCTTTCAGCGATAAGGCCGCCGATTTATATACCAACTTTTGTTTTATTACTTTACTGTGTACATATTAAGGTGTTATATAAATAAAGAGTTATTATTATTATTATTATTATCGCCACTCTGGTCGTTACGTCTGGGAACAAGGTTAGGGCAGCCGGGATACCATTAAAATTTCACATCTTTCTCGTCTCTCAGGATGGATAGCGAATCTATTGGCGTATCCACTTGATATCAGATAAGTCACAGCTAACAAAGAGAGTATGATAAATACTATCACTTGATGTGTGCTTATCGTGTAATTTACATGCTAAAAACCCGTTAAATAATAATGTAAATAATAATAATAATGTGATAGGACCTCTTGTGAGTCCGCACGGGTAGGTACCACCTCCCTGACTATTTCAGCCGTGAAGCAGTAATGCGTTTCGGTTTGAAAGGTGGGGCAGCCGTTGTAACTATACTGAGACCTTAGAACTTATATCTCAAGGTGGGTGGCGCATTTACGTTGTAGATGTCTATGGGCTCCAGTAACTACTTAACACCAACTGGGCTGTGAGCTCGTCCACTCATCTAAGCAATAAAAAAAAAAGATACAAAACAGGTCAAACTAAAAAAAGCGTGTTAAAACCAAAAAGATTTCTTCTACGTTACCTAACTTTAGTTTCTCTGTTATTATTTTATCTCCCTTACGAATTCTGTATCATTGACGTCGAGACGGCGCCATAGGCCGGTTTTTGATTAGTTCCCTACTTGCTTTATGGTGTTAGAATTCGAGAAAACGGCACATAAAATAATACAATTGGTGAAAGTGATGAGTTAATGATGACTCGATTCCTTTTAGGATGATATTAGTGAATTACATGACTTTTGTCTGATCATAGTTAAATGGTTACAAATTCAAATAGATAGAGCATCATGAGCTGAACAAGCCCGATAATTGAGTGGCTTAGACATCACAACGTCACTCACATTAAAACACAAACCCTAAAAACTGGTGGTAGGACCTCTTTTGTGTCCGCAAGGGTAGGTACCACCACCCCGCCTATTTCTACCGTGAAGCAGTAATGCCTTTCGATTTGAAAGGGCAGCCGTTGTAACTATACTGAGAACTTAGAACTCATATCACAAGGTGGGTGGCGGCATTCACGTTGTAGACGTCTATGGGCTACAGTGACCACTTAACACCAGGTGGGCTGTGAACTCGTCCACCCATCTAAGTAATACAAAAAAAATATCACTCCCGTATCAGTAAACTCAGACAACAGTGCTGCAAATCATTTGACGGATTTCTGACTCAACTTTGTCGACACGGGAGAAGTTTCGTTGCAATTCTGAACCACACAACTAAGCTTATAGATCAACCAATTTTTTTTTCCTACCTAAGCTGAGAGCCTTGAGAGAGGCTATTTCAGCGTAACCCTAACGTTTGTAGGTGAGTTCACGGGGCTCAAACCTGACGACGATGCTAACACGAACCCTAGCAAGAGCCGTGCTTCGCAGAATCTACCACCGGATCGGAATTTAATTTTCAAAAGCCAATATCTCACTTCTTAGAACTTTTTCCAATCAATAGATTTGTTAAGTTAAATTTGGAAACACTGTCTACTCCGTTGCGTGCTAGACATAAATGAAAATAGACATAAATGAATACAATTTTAATTTACGCTCTGTTTTAATATTGCAAGAATATTTAACTAAGTTAGACGCCATGATGAAAAAGCAATTAATATTCATATGAAAATGACAGGTTTCAAATTTAAATGTAATGTAATGATATATTTTTTTTATTTGTATAACATTATTTATGGCCAGACTATGTAATACTCGTATTAAAATAACCCTTAAAAGATTTACAGCTTTTTTTAATAGATCAAATAAAGTCGACAGCGAAATAAAAGTAAAAATATTATGCTTTAAAAACAATATCATTATTATTTTAAAGGATAAAATTAACGTCAAAACTGCAGACAAAAACAATTACGACACGAAAAACCATAAAATGGACGGTAAATCCATTATCTGTGCGCGGCCACGTGTGCTCCGGAAATGCAGCCGACGCCATTTTTCATCGCGGCCGGACGTGACGCCCAACGTCATTGCTTTTGTCTTTTTTGTTTATTAAAAAATAGGCATTGACAACGTTACATGTGTTTTCGACGTTTAAAATTGTTTTTTGTGTCTGTTCATATCACTTGATCATCAGAATCCAGAGGCATCTTATGTCTCTTCATCACGGCAGAATTTGTATCTGTATCCAATTTGAAAATTAAAACCGTTTGCGAGATAAGCATTTCTCTCAATTTGAACTCAATTTATCACTGGTGGTAGGACCTCTTGGGAGTCCGCACGAGTAGGTACCACCACCCCGCCTATTTCCGCCGTGAAGCAGTAATGCGTTTCGGTTCGAAGGGTGGGGTAGCCGTTGTAACTATACCGAGACCTTAGAACTTATATCTCGAGGTGGGTGGCGCATATACGTTGTAGATATCTATGGGCTCCAGTAACCACTTAACAACCTACAAAGGGAATAAAAAAAAAAAAACACCAACACCATGCAGATCGTTGAGTCTCACATACCCCGCGCGCCCCTTTTGCGCGGGGACCTCGTAGGAGGTTCGGCCCTCTACCCGAAAAAAAAAAAAAAGGTGGGCTGTGAGCTCGTCCATCCATCTAACCAAAAAAAAAAAGAACATCGAAAAAACAAAATCTAGATGATGCTTAGTTCTTAAGTTTTTACTATTTATAACGTTTTCATTGGAAATATGAATGTGAAAGATTCATCCAGTATCTGAAACACCATACAATCGTGAACGTCCTTGGACGCTCGGTTCAAGGTTTTTCATCACAGTAAACAGGAAAAAGACGAAAGAGAAAAATACTTTATCTTTGTAAACTTATTCCTAACGCAATTCGCCATTTTCAAAACTAGATTCGAAGACAGAATGTATTCTAAAAATATTACTAGTAAATTGTACCTACATATTTTGGCTTCGTCAAAGCGGTCACAACTTAAAGTCAGATTCTCCATTAAAACATCAGTTCCGATATTCATACTGGGAGTGTGACGTCACGGTATAAATATTACTGCCAGTAGATACCATTCCGGGCAACCTAGTATTTACAATAGTCTAAAACTAAACGTTGTGTACTCAAAGTAAATAGTAAAGTTTATAGACAACGCTTTCCTGAAGCTCGCCACCGAGGGACCGAGCTTTTATTCCGGAAGATTTTAAGCTCCAACAGGAAGCAGTACAGCCGAACTTTCAGGATTTAGTAACGGAAAATCGTTTTCATTACATTATTAAAGGGTGCATTTAACATTGTTTTTGTTTTGAACTTCGTTGGTCCTGATTTAAATATTATTTAATTCAACCGACTTTGAATTTAACGTCCGTCTGGTGTAGTGGTCAGTGACATGGTCACTACACAAGGGGGGTCGCGGGTTCGAACCCCGCCAAGGGAAGATATTTATATGATAAATATAAATGTATTTTCCAGGGTTATGGATGTATATTAAATATATATATGTGTATAATAAAAAATCTTATATTTATTTCCGTTATCTGGTACCTGTAACACAAGTTCTTTACGAACTTATCACGGGACCAGTTAACGTGGCGTGATTGTTAGTAAATATTTATTTATTTATATTTATTTATTTAATAAAAAAAGAGGATGGCGTTTCAAATAATTTACATTCAACGATACCAGGCAAAACTTTAGTTCAATGTTCATAATGTAAATATCGTCTTTTCGCATTAAAAGTGTACAATTTCCAAAAATATTCAAAATTGACTTAATATGCGGAATCATTTGGTATCACTAGTATTTTTCTCATAAATACTGTCAAAAGAGCGTAGTTTAGTTTAAATTTTTGTTTTTTTTTTAGTTTACCTATGTTTTGACTACTGTTAACAAAATTAATACGTAATTTTATCTTACTTTAAAAGACAGATAATGTAACTGGTAAGAAATAAAAAATAAATGTTGCAAAGATGATTACCTAATATTAAAAATATCACATGTTAAACCTTTAAAACACTCTCCTGTAAGATTATATAGTTTATATAGTTTTGAGATTATACAGTTTTAATGCGAGAAGACGATATGACATGGAAGAAGACGCCGAGTGGATATTGAAAGTGGATTTCAGAATACAGTAGTCAGAATCTCTAATCATAAGACCATAGAGACGATTGAATTCAAAGTCATTACATAAAATTCGTAAAAGTATCTACAGGTACATATAAAAAAGGTAAAGACAAAACAATTACTGTTTTCTGGTCTACTAGTAAACTGATTTGCTATTTTATGTGTTTATTTATATATTGACGAAATTTAGTGTCAACCAATGAAAACAAAACCGTGTGTAATTTTTTTTTATTTATTGCCCTTGTAGATAGACGAGCATGTGGCCCACCTGATGGTGAGTAGTTACCGTCGCCCATGGACTTCAGCAAATTATTTTAACTATATTTGACTATACTTGAGACCTTAAAACTTATCTGAAGGTGGGTGGCGCATTTACATCGTAGATGTCTATGGACTCCAGTAATCATTTAACACAAGGTGGGCTCGTCTACCCATCTAAGCAATAAAAAAAATTATATATATATATTAACTTAACTAACAATACTACAATACTATCAACTAATTAAATCACAAATTAATAATGAATTATACCCAAATACCGCCTCGAATCATTGAGTTTAATCTTACCAAATGGAAATTAATTTTGTTTTACATCGGCGCGCCGACTTCGTTATACTATGAGTATATATAAAAATACTCCAGACTTTTTTTTTCTTTTTAAAGAAAAGAAAAAAAAAAAAAAACTCCAGACGTCCAAAAAGACTCCAGAAGGCCTAACGGATAAGACGTCCGATGCATTCGTGTTAAGCGATGCACCGGTGTTCGAATCTCAGGCGGGTGGGTACCAATTTTTCTAATGAAATACGTACTCAACAAATATTCACGATTGACTTCCACGGTGAAGGAATAACATCGTGTAATTAAAAATGAAACCCGCAAAATTATAATTTGCGTAATTACTGGTGGTAGGACCTCTTGTGAGTCCGCGCGGGTGGGTACCACCGCCCTGCCTATTTCTGCAGTGAAGCAGTAATGCGTTTCGGTTTGAAGGGTGGGGCAGCCGTTGTAACTATACTGAGACCTTAGAACTTATATCTCAAGGTGGGTGGCGCGTTTACGTTGTCGATGCCTATGGGCTCCAGTAACCATTTAACACCAGGTGGGCTGTGAGCTAGTCCACCCATATAAGCAATAAAAAATAAATAAAATAAAAATACTCTCTAAGCTGTTTTCGCCGACCTCGAATGCATATATTTCTTTTAAATATCTATTATAGAACGAAACAAAAAAGAAAATACGACAGAGAAAATAATTCTGAATCTTGAATTTGAATTTCGGCCGAAAACTTCGCCCATGGAAACGTTGAATTTTCTTTCAATCTTAAATTGATCAAAACAATCACGTATGTGTCTTAAAAGCAATATCGAAAACGTCAACAGAGCTTAAAGCTCGCATGAAAAGCCTTTGAATGCGCACTGTGGGCGCCGGTTTGACGCCGGTATACACCATTGAACAATGTTTTTGTTCTCTGAACAGATGTGGCAGTTACGATTTTCTTTATATTTCGTTTTTCCGGCAATAATGTTTGGAGTATTTATAGAAACTAGAGGTCCCGCAGTAGTCGAAATTCGACTATAATTCATTGGAATTGTAAGTTTGTACATTATTATGATTGTATTTTATACTTCTATAATCACAAATTTCGCCAAGACTACACTATAAAAATACACTATAAAATTAACAAAGGCAAACAATATTTAATCTCAATCTGACAACAGACGTCAAGAACAAAAGTTTGACAATAGATAGTATGCATGCGTGTGTGCGTAAATACATGGTATATAGTGTGTGTAATGTTTTCTTTATTGATTTAATGTATCTATTATGCATTATTTAAAAAAATATTAGCATTGTGCACTTCTTCTCTGTATTCTCTATAAGTGTGGAAAATTTCATACTCCTCCGTCCGCGCAATTTTCGTAAAAAGGGATACAAAGTTTTTGCTTCACGTATTAATATTATTATATAGATTTATCCGTCGGCTTCGATAAAAAATAGTATGCCTCTACTGAAAATATGAATTTATTAGCTCAAACACCTAGTGCACTTTTAATCAGTTTTATTTTTTGACAGATTTACCTACTTAGAAAATTGCGTATCTAACACATACTACACAAATCACTTCCACGATAAGACCACTTCTGGTGATTGTGATCATTATCTCTAGTAGTAGTTGCTAGTGATTGTTTCCATACGAATAAGTACCACAAACCTAACTATTTTGACACCTGCGATATGACTTCGAGATTTTTGTTATATTTTAAAAGGGCTGTTCCTCCAGACCGAAACGCCAGAGTATTTCTGAGCAGGGTTCATGAGTATTACTGGGAATTGGTGACACCTCTATTGAGAGCTCACAATACTCCCTACTACCAATATTCTACACTAGTGCCTCTATCCTCTTTTTCCATTCAGGCCTATCATACGTCATCTTTGCGCTAATACCTCTAGCAACACCCCTTTCTCACAGTCCATCCAAGTTTTTTTAAGACGCATCACATTACCGTCTACTATCATACCTAGAGTATTTTTATTGGTACTATTTTTAACACAACGTACCAAGCTTGACGCTGCAAATCGCCGAGATCACGGGGTTTCTAATCACAAGATAAGAAGGACAGGTTCAAGAAAACACAAAATAGTCGTTAATGCTATCGGCTGATAAGATGAATCTTTGATTTAGAACACAACGAATACAAAACATTATGTATTAGTTATGTAATTTACGATTTGATACATAAACTATAGAGTTTCTTATACAGTGTGTGTCAAGCACATATCACCGGATTTGACCACGGGACACCATAATACCATGGTAGGCAGCGGCTTGGCTTTGCCCCTGGCATTGCTGACGTCGATGAGCGATGGTGACCACTTACCATCAGGTGGGCCGTACGCTCGTCTGCCTACAAAGGCAATTTAAAAAAAGTGTACATGCGTAACTGGTACATATATTGGAGTTAGCATAAAACTAAAAGACGACTCTTTAAGGAAACAAACATTTAAAAATAAAGGAAAACTTTCTCTAATAAATGCACTTTGGTTTCATAAAATTTAATTAGAAAGCATTTTAACGCAGTGATTGTTTTCATTAGTTGCGCCGAGAATCGCCACAGTCGCTGAGATGAACAGATCTGTTTGCTCATAATCTGGGTGCTTAATAACTATGTATATCTTTAAAGGTAATTATATATATTAACGGTAGGCAGCGGCTTGGCTCTGCCCCTGGCATTGCTGAAGTCCATGGGCGACGGTAACCACTCACCATCAGGTGGGCCGTATGCTCGTCTGCCTACAAGGGCAATAAAAAAAAAAAAAAAACTGGTACTCATAATCCTAATTTGGGACCGGATGCCCGTGCATGGGTTCGTTCCCAATTACTAATGTATTTAAATGATGTTTTACAAATAGAGTGCCACATCCAAATTTTATTTTTCGTACGTGACTAACGTACGCGCGTCGGAAAAGTTTGATGGACGTGTCGCCGATAACGCGTCACGTCGGTTGTACTGTTGTTTTGATATTTGCATATCCTTGTATTTCTGTGTTTTAGTATTTCCTATGTGTGTCCAATTTATGAGTAACGTAATTCAATGTTCAAGTAATGAGCTAGCTTCCCGCATAATGTTAAAGCAATTGTCGAAACTCCCAAAGCTAGTAGATACAAAACAGACGTGAATGCACGGTGACACCAGAATTAGGTTGTTGCATTTTCTTTCTCACATGTCGTAAACATCATTAAAACTACAGTTACGGCTTAACCTCACGTCTGTTATTCTTAATATTTTTTTATAGAAAATCATATGAAAGTTGACACAATCTCCATGAATCGGCGAATGACGCGTCAATAATCCATGACCACGGAAATTAAAAATGTAAAAAAAGGAGTATCCATAGAGTATATGAAACATCGCGAATAATAGAGGCGAGATGAAATCGTAAAAGTAAATAATTGCTTGAAATTAGTTACTTGACAATCGCTCGTAGCTATGCTTGTGAGATGTTAGGTCTCTTTCGGAGGCGCTCGGGCAGCTATTAGCAAATCCCACCCCTCCTGGCTGACCACGTGCTCGCCCACCTATCCTGGTGAAACTGGAAAGACCTTCGGGCTAGCAGTAATCCTTCCTTCGTTAAAAAAAATAAAAGCTATGTTTGTCCATAATTTAAGATAATGTCAAATGCTTTTAGACCGAACATTAATAGATTTATGGAAGATCGACTGTGCTGTTAAAAATTTCGAAAAAAAACATACTCATAAATGTCTATAATAATCTATTCATTTTAAATATTAACAACGTTGCATCCTTCGATTAAACAACATTACGTTTCTGAATCGAGATAAAAAGTAGCCTTTGAGATATTATTTGGATATTTTTCCTCGAACTCATTATCTTGCTTGCTTATTGCGCGAATCATGCTTTATTTTCCGCATTATTATCAATCTAATAATAATATTTTGTAAATTGATTATGACAGAGCAAGATCTCTAAAAATAAATTGTTGCTTAGAATGTGGACCCAACGACACTGTAACAGTATTTTATGAATGGCCTTGTTTTGTTTTATATAGTATATGTTTAGACCGTAAGATAGTAAAAATATCCTATAGATTTTCAAAAGACCCATTCAATTAATTAATCGTGTTTCTCAAAAAGTAGTAACTTAAAAACTTTATGCATCTCCTTGTTTTTTTAATTGCGGTTTTCTATCTGCTTATTTAAGTACTGGACTAATTTTGATAAAATCTTCAAGTTTCGAATCTTCGGGTAAGGCTAATGCTAAAGTAAAAGACATGTAGGATTGGTAAAAACGGAACGTACGAAAATATTGTGGAACGGAGCGTTAAGATATTAGTGAGAGAAAACGGAAAGAAAGGCAAAAGAGAATGACAGACAGGATGATAGAGAATTGGAAGATGGCGAAGATGGTCGAGGCGTAATAAAAGTGTTAATTAATTATTAATTAGTATTATAACAGAAGATTTTGGAACAGTGAAAGTTTTATTTTATCCCTATTCTACATACATGTTTCAGAGATCACTTTTCATATGTAAAATGTAAAGGGTGTTCAAACAGTAGTTGTATTTTGCAACGTGCTCTATCCCGCGAGCCCTCCAACGTGCCCACTAAATCAAAGCCCTCTTGTTTTGTGGGTGTCAGATAAAAATAACGGCTCTAATTTATCTCGGTGCAGTCGACAGTTTTCCTAATAACGTTTTGGCCAGGATAAGAAGTTTGTTTCGACCACATGTGTTTTTTTTTTTTAGAATTCACCCTAAAGTATTTTCCGTCAATTTTGCGTTGAAGATTTCTAACGATTACCCTGGTATACCTTCGAAGAAATACTTTGTTTTGTGTTGTACTTTGAAAGATCTGGTATAGAGAAATGGATTTTGTCAATGTTTTCTCCAATTTCGGGGTTTTAACTCGCTTCTCACTGGGCTGTGGGACCCACGTGTAATCTGATATTTAGATGTATTATATTGAGTACAATGCTAATACAATAGTATTAGATACTTAGATTTGTACTGCGAAGCAGTAATGAGATCCGGTTTGAAAGGAAGTTTTGGCGTAATAGGCGGGTTTATCAGTTAACACCAATAAAGCGAAGAGCACAATCTAATAAAAATATAATCTAATATCACAAAAGTTTACTTAAAAAATATATTTATAGGCGAAGGCGAAGGCGTTTAAAGGGTGGGGCAGCCGTTGTAACTATACTGAGACCTTAGAACTTATATCTCAAGGTGGGTGGCGCATTTACGTTGTAGATGTCTATGGGCTCCAGTAACCACTTAACACTAGGTGCAACGCCAAGATCAAGACTAAGTCAGCAAGAGCAAGACAGTCCAACTGTGGGTCTTGCTTTTCTCATCCCTAATACTTAAAGTATCGGATGCATTGCGGCTATCCCACCATTCTGAGCCGAACGCCTGTTTGCATTGCGTCACGTTCAGTTTATTTAAAATGTTCGCATGCATGCAATCTTATGACGAAAACTGCTATCAAAAGTACTTGAATGTCATTCAACGCATTACGTATCTGCGAAGATAGTTCTCCAGTCTAGACGGGATTTTTTGGCGTATGCAAGCTATAACGTACAGACACAGTAGAAATTTATTTACAAACTACGCAGCACAATAAGATAAATTTGGTCAATTACTACGTTATTTTATTTTAATGGGCGGGCCTATCTATACCCCTAGTTTTTATTGGTTCTCTACGGTTTGAGTGGTTGGAGACACAACGTGAAAATTTCCCTGTAAGTTGTTAATATGTCATTGAGCAGCACTGGTAGCCAAAATTGCGTTTTACGTATATGTGTGGTGTTGAGTCGATAACAGCTTAATCATAGATAAGTTGTGAAGTTATCTACCCACACTATTGTACTTAACTGGTTAAGGACCGAGATTTTTTAGCGATTTCAGCCAAAAGCAATTAAATGCATATGGATAAAGAATTACTCCGACAAGCTCAAATTACGCTAGATGAGCCATGGGGGTCCGCGTTTCTTACATACTCAACAGAAAGCTTGCGGTCAGGGTATTCTAGGTAGGTGAGTTGCGGTGGTCCCGAGGGAACGCTAATGTTGTTTTGGCAAAGTAACAGTATCCCCACCCACAGGGACCGCTCCGGTCTTTAACTTGATAATTACTTTAAAATACAATTGCTAATTGAAGTGAACTCTACATAAATTGGTTTTTTGTCCCCAGGCCAATTTTATTTGAGGGACAAATCTAATCGTGTCCATTTTGATAGTGATCAAGCAAGAAAGGTGACAGATCGGACCCCTTGACTTATAGGCTAATTCTGATAACTCAATTGCTGGCATAGTGATGGAGCTAATAATAAACACACAACTGCTTGGATATTTTGGGGATCGCCAGTTAATCAATGATCTATATATGGCTTCCCTCATCATCTCATGACTGACTATCTTCTTTACTTTATTCACTGGTGAGAGCGGTTTGAATTGTCAATGATCTCGTTCTTGTTACGAGATCGTTACGAACTTCTAGGGCTACGGAGGGTTTTCGGTTCTCTCTTTGTTTTGTACGGAATGCTCCAGAGCTTTAGAATGAGCTTCCCTCCACAGTGTTTTTTCCTGAGCGCTATAAAATATCTTCTTCAAAGCAGAAATCAAGAGAATACTCAGGTGTAGACAGTGTCTTGACTGTGCCCCTACCATTGCTGACATTTATGAGCGACAGTAACCATTTACCATTAGGTAGGCTGTTTGTTCGTCTCTTATAAAGGAAAAAATAGTAAAAAAAGGTCTTAAGCTATGAAGAACAACATATTTTAAATACAATAATTTATAATCCAGATCATGACATTTCTCTCATTCTTCATTTTTGAAGTTTACACTTTATATTCATATTTTACAGATTTTACAGAATCTTTAGTACGGGTCAGAGATAACAAATTCATCACAAAATTCGAAATCACTCGGGACCTAGAAAAATGAAACTTTATTTTAACTTCAATTCAAGAAACGATTGTTCTTTACACGGCTTTTAAAAATACTTCCGGCATTTCCAGAACGTTCGTGCCGTAAACAAATTTCTCTTCTATACTCCTGTCAATATCAACACACAGATTCTTCAATATCAAATTGAAATTCAGCATCAACACTCTGAGCGATTTCTTGTCTAACTCCTTTACAACTAATACTAAATTCGAGGCAGCTGTGAAATCCATGTTTTTGAGGTTCGTACCATCAATTACGATTACTGTATCGGATAGTTCCTGCGATTCCTTGATAACTGTTCTGCGAATATGCTCAGCGGCGCAGTACGATATGTCTTCAGTGAGAGGTACAATAAGTAAATCCCCTTTCTGGGCTTTAACCACATTAGCACCCACTTTAGGCCTTGATACTCTGTGCAGTAACAACGCTGCTTCAATAACGATTCCAGCTATTATGCCGTATTCCAAACCGTATAATAAACAAACCATTCCAGTCACAATAAGAATAGCCAACTCTTTTTTGCTGTTCCTCCACAATTTTTGCACTATTTTATAATCGATCATGGAAAACATGGCCGATATGATCAAACCAGATAATGAAGCTTTTGGAATGTAATAAAATGTAGAAGTCAACGACGTGAGGGCAATGATTAATAAAATAACTTTGGTAACTCCTCCCAGTGGGGTGACAACACCGGACATGTGATTTAGGGCTGTTCTGGTAAATGATCCGGTGATTGGCATACTTTGACCAAAAGAACCGATTATATTGCACAAGCCAAGGGCGATCATTTCTTGTGTGGCATCCACTGTAGCACCACCTGCGAAAGCTTTAGCTATCGCCACAGATTCAATTATAGCAACTAAAGGTAGCACCACGAACCCGGTGCCCATTACGTTCATCATGTCTCCGAAGCTGTAAGTTTGGTTGCCGACGACTGTCGAAAATGGCGGCCAGCTGAACTTTGGCAGTCCACCTCCAATATCACCAATTAATATCAACGGCTCTTGCTCAAGCGTGATTTTCAAAATGAATGCTACAGTCATTCCTACGACTATAACCACAGCGTTTCTGGAGAGCGAAATGAACCATCGTACCTGTTTTATGAAACCATCAGTTCTCTTGCAACCTTCACCGAGTTTTTTCAGTAGCATCAGCATAATGATTGTAGCTAGTCCTAGGATCGGTTCATATAGTTTCATTGTCTTGAAATTAACGATTAAATTTTCTATTGACTCTGCGAAATAATTTCCTGACGGTCCGCTTAGACCGAAGAACGATTTTAATTGCGACGCAGCGATCTGTAATGCTGCAGCTGTTGTGAAGCCGCTTATAACGGGCATCGAAATAAATTCAACCAAAAAACCGAGCTGCAGTATACCCATGCCTAATATTACTAATCCAGAAATGAAAGCAACTAAAATGGCAAAATCAGCTGAATAGTTCGAAACATATTTTGCCGTCATCGCTGCCAAGATAGCTGTTGGTCCAACGGTCACATTATAACAGCTTCCAAAGAAAACGTAGATGACACCTGAAGTCAAAGATGCGTACAGCCCGTGTTCTGGAGGCAGTCCGGCCACCACCGCATATGCTATGCCTTGCGGTATGGCTGTCAATCCCACGGTTATGCCAGCTATGAAGTCTTGTGGGAAGTATCCAGGTTTGTACTTCGGTAGCCAGCTGAGTATCGGTAGACGTCTCTTCAAGGTTTTCACTGAACACGTTTTTCTTAGAGTCTTCTTGATTTTTTTGCGACAGGGACTCGGATCGATATTCGGAAGAACTGTCATTTTCTTACGTTCGCACTCCGATATGGATGTCCAGAGACTGAATCGGCTTACGTGCGTGTAGGTAAGTAGTTTGTTTGAAGTGTTTGCTTATCAAATATGCCAATCGTTGAGAAGTTCAGATAAACGATTTTTTATAAATCATTGTACGAGTAAGTAGTAGTTAGTTATAGAGGGGGAAGAAGTCGACCAAAGAAGACATGGATGGAGTGTGTGAATGACGATATGAGAGAGAGGGGAGTGAGTGTTGAGATGACGGCTGATAGAAGAGAATGGAAGAGAGAAATTAGCTGTGTCGATCCCACCTAATGGGATAAGGTGGAGAAAAAGAAGAGAAGACATTGTACGAGTAAGTATGAGGTTTCCCTTTAGCATCCCACCACGATTATGTTATGCCGATAATGATACGAAACAAAATGTTGAGCCTTAAGTAGTGAAGGAAGATGCTCTTAGCTTGTTTGTTGTTTGGAGTCGTAAAATAGCAAACCTCGAATTATTTGCATCTTAAGCTGAGCTATGAGATGGCGGTAGGCAATCGCGTCAACGTCCGCAAGTGTTAGCGACTCCTAGAGACCGCTCTACTACTTTTAGAGGTAGCTTCAGTTACTCGGCCTCTAAATGTTGGAACAATATTCCTCCACACGGCAACAAAGAACCTTAAATTATTTTAAAGCAAATTTAAATCTTCCGAATATACAAAAAAAAATCGAAAATATTAATTGCATCTATTCTGTGTAGTGTGTGTGCAGAATAGTAACGTAAATGTGTGATAGTTGCAAGGCATTTTTACAGATCGAAAAATAATATTATATTTTTGGTATCAAAGAAATTTCACTGTTCTCGTTTGTAATGTAAGTGTAACTAGTCAAATCGGAATCGCTTTGCTGACCGATCTTTGATTTGGCTTTGATCCGATCGCGACGGGACATCACAGAATCCACCACCCGCTGGACCAATCCTGAAATTCCATCGAAATCGATCCAGTCGTTTCGGAGCCTATTGGGATCATACATTTTATGTCTATGAATTCTACTCTGATTTTAAGGTTGCGACTAAGCTATGAAACTAGTAACGCCACCTAGTTACACATCGTGCAAAAATAACATATTTTATATAATCTGTGCCAATATATTACCGCTAAAAAGGAAAATGGCCGCATAAAACCGCTACATGGAAGGAATTTTTGGCGGGAACACGAGAAGTGAAATGGCGTAAATTGTTATAGTCTATAAAAAGGTTTAAACGTGTCAGAACGGTATCTTACGCACTGTTTAGCATCTGCTTAATACATAAAATTGTTCAAGCTTACTTTACTGGTGGTAGGACCTCTTGCGAGTCCGTGTGGGTGGGTCCCACTGCCCTGCCTATTTCTTCCGTGAAGCAGTAATGCGTTTTGGTTTGAAGGGTGGGGCAGCGTTGTAACTATACTGAGACCTTAGAACTTATATCTCAAGGTGGGTGGCGCATTTACGTTGTATATGTCTATGGGCTCCAGTAACTACTTAACACCAGGTGGTCTGTGAGCTCGTCCACCCATCTATGCAATAAAAAAAAGTCAAATAAGTACATAAACTTCGAAGCGCCTTATTGATATTTTTTTCCTATTTCTTTTTTTGCTCTATTGATTTGATAGGGGCGCTTCTAAGCTCGAACAGTTTTTTGAATATTTAAATCAAAGCTACTCAACAGATGATAACCAACCAAAAAAAGCAGACCACGTTGGAGTCGGACCACAGTGATTAAAACAAGAACCTACGTAATTGACGTAGTTATACATATAATTTACATTTTAAAAAATACATTATGAATTCAGACTTTGTTGTATCTAATACTGTGTTATTGTTCCTCTTTAATCAGTAAGTATCTACAGTCGGCATCATTGGGCCACTTTGAGAAGGCGGCACGACATGAGAATCCCTCTTGTTGTGGCCGCCGGTAATTATATACCCGATCCTGTAAAGCGATAAACCGGTAAACAGTCGACGTCGCTCTAAACACGTCATTATGGATTCTCTCGATCCTTGCACGGTGCTTTTAGGTACTTCAAGCACCGGTCACCGTCCTCGCCGAATCCGTCGCTTGCGACGAAGGGCTCGGCGAGTTAATTAACCCATAGACACAGCCCACTGAGTTTCTTGCCGGATCTTCTCAGTGGGTCACGTTTCCGATCCGGTGGTACATTCTGCGAAGCACTGTTCTTGTTAGGGCCAGTGTTAGCAACATTCCCAGTTTTAGCCCCGTGAGCTCACCTACTCACCTAACTCGGCGAATCTAAAATAACCCCTCGAGGTTACTAAAATAGGTAGGAAAAAAAAAGTTCCTCTGGACGAGTGCCCACTGTCTTCGTCTTCAGCGCCTTAACCAACGGGACTCTGTAGTGTAGCCGCACTTAGACCAGGAGGGATAGGTAGATCCAAATCAACGCCTGTCTTTAAGAAGCAGTGACGCGGGGTCAAGCGAGGACTAGCAGCATGCCTCAGCAGTACCCATCCGCGGACATGGTGCTCCTTCGAGGTCTAAACGCAGGAATGCAGGACCACCAAGCCAATGACGGTTTCTATTTGGCCCCTAGAATTGTACGTTCATAGTGATATAGCTTACGCCTTTGTTTCTACGTAAAACGCCGGCTGATTAGCCACGGTCTATCGTGAATGTTCAGCTGTTGTTGAGACGAATGAAAATTGAACAGGGAGTCGGTTTGATTATGTTTTTAAATAATTCAGCGGCCATTTTAACACGGATGACGGCCTGCTGTACAAACACTGTCAAATAGAATTGACTGTCGACAATGGAACCTTGTTTTTTTTCCGGAGATCACAGACATTTCTACATATGTATACATTTTATAAACTCATTAAATGGCAAAATAAGTAGATTCACATAATCAAAACCGAGCTACATAATCCCTAACCAAGATCAACATCGTCTTCGATAACTGGTGGTGGTAAAAAGGGGGCGATTTCTTTTCATCTGTCACCTTATAATTCTCTTAATTTACAAACACCTAATATAGTTCACTTAAAACCGAACGACTTAGTCGTGGACTCACGCAAGTAGAAGCTTTGAAAGAAACTCTGAAGTCGTTGTAGCCTAAAGGATAAGACGTCCGATGGATTCGTATGTAGCGATGCACCAGTGTTCGAATCCCGCAGGCGGGTACCAATTTTTCTAATGAAATACGTACTTAACAATTGTTCACGATTCACTTCCACGTTGAAGGAATCATCATCATCATTATCCTGCCCTTCTCCCAGTCACCTGGGGTCGGCACAACATGTTTTCTCCTTCCATACTCTTCTATCGTATACCATTTCTTCGCTCACTTCCCTCTTACCCATATCGTCTTTCACACAATCCATCCATTTCTTCTTAGGTCTACCTCTCCTCGTTGAAGGAATAACATCGTGTAATAAAAATGAAACCAGCAAAATTATAATTTGCGTAAATACTGGTCGTAGGATTTCTTGTGAGTACGCACGAAAAAGTTCTACCCCCCAGCCTATTTCTGTCGTGAAGCAGTAATGCCTTTCGGTTCGAAGGGTGGGGCAGCCGTTGTATTTTAAAAACGGAGACATTAGAACTCGCATCCCAAAGTGAGTGGCGACATTTACATTGTAAATTTCTAAGGGCTTCGGTAACCACTCAACACCAGGTGGGCCGTGAGCTCGTCCAGCCATCTCTCTAAACCCTCTCTAAGCAATAAAAAAAGAAAAAGAATCCTTATCTATTAAGATACCAAGATCCTACATAAAAACTCTCATAGATAATGTTTGATTAATAATACAAGTATTAAGTAAATTAGTATCTAATCCGCGATCATGTCTTGATGATCATCCTGTACAAAAAGATGTATTTAAATGATTGACACGTACATTATAATATATGATAAACGGACACTAGCAATTTCCTTATCAATAGTAGACGTGAAACAGTATCAGTTTCTCTACATACGTCTTAGTGTGTAGGCGTAGAAAAATGATAGGCCTACCGAACATCGATCCGAGTTCGCGCCGGAAGCAATTTAAGAAACGGATTAGAAAAGCATGTATAATGAAGACTTTGAAGAAACGGTTGCCGATCCTCGGTTGGTTACCCAACTATAAACCCGAATATTTCGTGCAAGACTTCATTGCCGGCATAACCGTGGGATTTACAGCCATACCGCAAGGCATAGCGTATGCTGTGGTGGCTGGACAGTCTCCGGAGCATGGGCTGTATGCATCTCTGACTTCAGGAGTAATATACGTTATCTTCGGTAGCCGCTATAACGTAACTGTTGGGCCGACAGCTATCTTGGCAGCGATGACAGCAAAATACGTATCCGGCTATTCAGTGGATTTCGCTATTTTAACTGCGTTCGTTTCTGGTGTAGTGATTTTGTTGATGGGAGTGTTTCATCTCGGTTTTTTGGTTGAATTTATATCAATGCCGGTCATTAGTGGATTTACGACAGCCGCAGCCTTACAAATCGCTGCGTTACAACTAAAACCATTCTTCGGTCTCAGTGGATCATCCGGGAACAACTTTACCGAGTCCGTACAAAATCTAATACGTAATTTCAAAACTATGAAACTATACGAATTTCTCCTTGGATCAGCCACGATCATTATGTTGATGCTATTGAAAAAACTAGGTGATGGTTGCAAAAGAACTGACAGTTTATTTAAAAAAATACGATGGTTCATTTCGTTGTCTCGGAATGCTGTGGTTGTGATGGTGGGGATAACAGTAGCTTTTGTCATTAAAACTGTGTTTGATCAAGAACCATTAGAATTAATCGGTTCTATTGACGGTGGATTACCCAAATTCAGTTGGCCACCATTTTCTACAGTGGTCGGCAACGAAACATACAATTTTGGAGATATGATGGGCGTCTTAGGCCCTGGGTTTATAGTGTTACCGTTTGTTGCAATTATGGAAACGGTGGCCATCGCTAAAGCTTTTGCAGGCGGTGCCATAGTGGATGCCAATCAAGAAATGATCGCTCTTGGCTTGTGTAACATGATTGGATCTTTCGGACAAAGTATGCCAATCACAGGATCATTTACGAGGACGGCCATAAATCATATGTCTGGAGTTGTCACCCCACTGGGAGGTGTCACTAAAGTTCTTTTACTAGTTGTTGCGCTCACATCATTGACTTCAACGTTCTATTACATACCGAAAGCGTCTTTGGCCGGATTGATTATATCAGCAATGTTTTTCATGATCGATTATAAAACAATGCTGCAATTGTGGAGAAACAGCAAAAAAGAACTAGCTATCCTGCTCACGACCACATTTGTTTGTTTATCATTCGGTTTGGAATACGGCATCATAGCTGGAATTATCATCGAAGCCGCTTTGTTACTGCATAGAGTGTCAAGACCCAACCTGGGTGCTAACATAGTGAAATATCAGAAGGGCGATTTGCTTATTGTACCTTTCTCTGAAGATATATCGTATTGTGCCGCTGAACACGTTCGCAGAACAGTCATTAAAGAATCGCAAGAACTATCTGACACAGTAATCGTAATTGATGGTACGAACCTTAAAAACATGGATTTCACAGCCGCTTCCAATTTAGTATTGGTTGTAAAGGAGTTGGACACGAAATCCCTTACAGTAATTATGCTTAATTTTAATTCGACATTGAAGAAATTGTGTGTCGATATTGACAGAAGTACAGAAGACAAATTCGTTTACGCTAAAAACGCTATGGAAATATCAGAAATGAATCCCAGAGACGTACGTAGTAATGTTTAAACTATAACATGAAATGAACTTAAATAATGATACCTAATTTTATCAGTCCTTTATCTACGTATTGTTGACGACTGTGTTAAAATTACGCATCTGTCTACGAGGAGGAAAAACACCAGACGATTAAACGCTAACCTCAAAGACGAATGATGTGGGAGAGCATCGATGATGATGATGATGATGATTTTATGATTTCACATTACGAAAGGTATTTAACTATTTTAAGGGAGCTTCATCTATAAGCCGAGTTGTCCCTAAAACGAAGGCCCTATCGCAAATCTACAAAATTCAAGGCCAGTACACGATCAATACTCCAAACTACACAATACAGTAACTAAATCGACAGGCGCAAATAAAATGCGTATTTGATTACGGTTTCGTGTACTGATCTTTATCATTACAGGGAATTTGTATGTTAAATATATAGTGCTTTATTACCCCGTAATCTATGTGATGTGTTTTGATTTGGTGTATTTTAATGTTAGTACAGTCGTTATATTTATGATGCAACTATTAAAAATACCAATACCGAGAAACTAGTAATGTTTGTGATGATAATATGTAAAGTTTTAGAACGTTTAAGGTTTTATTTTAATAAAGTTGTATGCTTCTTGTTATGAAGTTTTAATTTGGTGCTTCTGAATTCGGGTAAGCTATTGTTGGAAACATGCATCCTTCATTGATCTATAAACCAAGACTTTATTTTTTATTTATCTGTAAATGCAATATCAATATTCTCTTGAACATATCGTTCTAAATCAATTGCTATTTTTGGTTTAATACATTGATTTTATAACTCTTTTTTAACACTAGCAAAAAAATCGAGTTAGATATATGAAATTTGCAACTAATACACGAAATTAAATCAAATTTTTATATTCTCAATGAATGTAATCAAGCCTGAAGTAACAATCTATACTACATAGATGATACTATAGTCAACACTGAAGTAAACTTATTCAACCCGTACTTTTCGAGAGGGGATCGCTAAGACCCGTTCGCAAACTATTTGATATATGGCGGAATTAATACGTACTTAAGAATAATCTTTGTCTCAAAACCATTTCAGCGTAAACGACGGAAGTTTTAGAGTACAATGGACTGACAAATACGGGAAATCTGAATCTAAATAGACGAAGGATTAAATGTCGGAGTACAGATATAGAGTTAGAAATTATGGTGTATTTCTTTTATGGATGCCGCACAGTGGAGTTTGGGTCTGAGTAGCTGTGTGAAAAGAAATATCTACCATTATGATCGATAGGGGAGCTTTCTTTCTCTTTCTAATATTACTTAGAGGTGTAACAGAATAATCGGAATTATAATTTTAATTGTACATCAGACGATTTCTGTCTTTTGAGAATGAAGAATCACTTAGCTAGTTATTGCACACATTTTTAATTGTTTCGCACCTTTTACTGTTTTTATTTTTTATTTGTTGTTTCTATAGTGCTTTCTCTATTTTTAGCGATTGTTAAAAATTTCATTAGTAACATCAACGTCAAACAGTAGTTTATTTTCAAAGTTTTCTCGCTTGTGAGCTGCCTAAGCAAATTTCTTAACGAACGCACCTTTAATATCTTTGTCGATAAACACGCCAAACCGACGCATACGTACAATGATATCGACCACATTTAAGATTAATTAAGCCGCTCTTACGAATAATACCTACAATATCATTGCCCGGATTTAATACCGTGTTTGTTACACAAATCGAAATGTATTGGGTCGGAAACACCCTTCGGCACAGTAGGGTTAAACCTCATATCCGTGTTACATACCCACAATATTGGTATAAAATTATCGGTGCTCTCTACGAAACATTCGAAATTGATAGATTTTAATTGGCATATGGTTTCTCTATCACTTTAAGGATTTTATTTGGGATACTAACACTATTAGCAAGCGAACAGTTGCGAATTTTTATGGTTTTTTTTTTCGTTGGGCGTCTAATTTGGTTGTTGGCTAGCGGATTTATCAAAACTAAATTAGGAATTTAATTCGATTGGGTTGAAAGAACAGACCAAGTACAGTAATAACAGACTTTTGCTAATTTTTAATTTAATTTGTGTTATTAATTTTAAAAAAAACTCGTGCTTACTTAAAAAAATCTCCATTTGATTGATTTATAAACAATCAACATGGTTTTATCGAGGCACCGCAAAACATTTTGAAATATTTAACAAATCGCATTTACCGCAACAGAAATGGGGCCTATTTTTATATTCCTTAAATTCCAAGCGAGAAAGCTCAAATTTGAAAAACAAAACCGCAATCGGTACCAAAAGTAAAACGCCTACAGCCGAACCTTATTCCTTTGGCTGTGAATTTGTTTTTGTTTGGCAACTCTCCGGTGAACATTGTGGTGAGTAATTCTCGGTGCATATGCAAGATCACGCTCACCTCCATCACGGCTTATCTACCCGACCCGGGACTCAAACGCGGTACCCTATCGTACACATACAGGCCGAAATGTCGATAAAATCACGACTCAACGTTACACTCGTTTAGAATTTAAAAAATATATGTGTTTTTTGTAATGAATCCCGATTGTTGTTTTCTGTGATTAATATAAGATATACATCTCTTGAAACTTTTCGCACAACACTTGTAATGCTCAGTATTGTAATATTTCCTCGTTATTAAACAAACGAATAAACAAAAATATCAATTCAATCTAATAAACGAAACCCGAACGCTTCTTATATTCTTCTTATCTTCTTATCAGCCCATGGACGTCCACTGCTGGACATAGGCCTCCCCCAAGCCTCGCCACAAAGACCAGTCCTGCGCTGCCTGCATCCAGCGGATCCCCGCGAACCGAAGATCGTCGGTCCATCTTGTGGGAGGCCTAACGACGCTACGTCTTCCAGACGCTCTAACGCTTGGAACTCGGAAATCAAATCAATGGATTTTGGTTATTTTCAAAAGGAAACCATCAAAACTCTGAATCACGCCCCAAAAAGACTATCACTTTAGTCGAGAAACAGTCTTATTTGAAGAGAGCTTGAAGAGTGTGATAGCCTTTGTTCAATATAATTGAGTTTTTGATCGTTTTTTGGTTACGTCCGCATTGTAAAGTCTATTTGCTCGGTATTATTGAGCTATCATAGTTAAAAGACATTTGAGAAGAACTTAAAGCCCATAACGACATTTACAAGATACTACCAGTCTGCTGTGCATTAAAATCCCGGTGGAAGATTTTACCTTTGATTTACCCCAAAGATGGGTCGTAAGCTCATCTCCTGAGATAAAACTATAAAGAATGTCTTGGAAGAATCTTGGCAAAAAATGACGCACTAAACAATCATGATATCATTGATATCTATGCTTCTTTGCACGCATTTCGCGAAACGAATCCACAATATCAGTTATTGAACCCACTTAAGAAATATAACTATTTTAACACAGGCCTACATCGGATTTTCTTTAAGCTGCATGAAAATGTACCAATGAACCTGCACGATAAAAAATATCTTATCTTACCGTCAGTCAAATGTCATAAAACAGATTATTGGCTTTGTATAAAGCTCTAACTAGGAATTATAATTGAACTAGCTATACCCGTCCGCTTCGGTGGGCATTTAAAATTAACACCCTTAAAGATTCTTATCATTAAATTTCTCACACCCTTAAAGATTCTCATCGTTTGCGGGTGCTTTACCTGCAACTAGTGTAGGGAGTCCAATACTCATATAAATGTTCATCTATCCATTAAGTACATATATTTTCTACATGGATACCAAGTTTCAAGTCAATCGGATGCATGGTTCAGTATTTATACCGGAACATCCGTAAAAACCACTGTAGATTTATATATTAGTATAGGTATTCGTATAGATTTGAGCCAACCGGGCCTGTTTTATTTTTTGACTTTACAACGGGCTTTTACGTTTCGTACAGTCGATATAAAATAGATGAACAGTGTAGACGACATTGGACAAAAAACTAAAATAAAGTGACATGACTTTTATAATAATATTTAGTACTTAAACGATAGGTTCAAGTTAAAGTGGTTGTGGTGTGGTGTTGGTTTGGGTGATTCTAGAAGCAGATGCCCGAATTTTTGCCATCATAGTGAACGAAACGTGTCTCAAGATTTCAATCTAAAGAATTTGCAATTCAAATCTGCAATCAATTTGCAATATCTTCTTGGGTCGACCTCTTCTCCCTCTATCTTGCACTACCATTTCCATACATCTCCTAGTCACATGCACTCTATACGTCATCACTTCTTTTCGTTAATCTCTTCTATACGTATTCCAAAAAATATGTACATATATACTGGCGTGATTCTGCAATCTTAGATCGACGGATCGCCATCATTATCAGCTGTAGCGGTTACTGTAATTTCTCTTATGTCATTATCTAGTCAAGGTCTCTTCTTTGATATTGATTTTCTTATCGGATCTAACTTAGCTTGTCACGGCCAGATCTATCGTTCGTTCGATCGTTCGATCTATATTGATTGTTTGTAAAGCAGTTTGTGGTTGTTGAAATTAAAAAAAAATTATTCGAATTCGTCCTTTTAACCGATTACCGAAGTCTATAGAAATGGCTAAGTCAAAACGGCTTTGTGGTTGTATTAATCAGACCCTTAGAAATGCTAGGCTGCTCTCTAGATATTCTGAAAAATTAATCGCAATTGGTCCAAATGTTTCGGAGTCTAAAATAAATATATGAACATACACATACTTTTCGATATATAGCGGATACGTTATAAATACTTAGTTCTAATTACTGCTTTACGGCAGAAATGAGCAGGATAGTGGTACCAGTCAACTATTTTATAATGCGTCAACTTTTTTACTGGTGGTAGGACCTCTTGAGAGTCCGCGCGGGTAGGTACCACCGCCCTGCCTATTTCTGCCGTGAAGCAGTAATGCGTTTCGGTTTGAAGGCTGGGGCAGCCGTTGTAACTATACTGAGATCTTAGAATTTATATCTCAAGGTGGGTGGCGCATTTACGTTGTAGATGTCCATGGGCTCCAGTAACCACTTAACACCAAGTGGGCTGTGAGATCGTCCACCGATCTAAGAAAAAAAAAAAAAAAAAATACACGTACTTACTACAATAAATTCTGTAATCCTTCCTGTAATATATCCTATTCGTCCGTAATAAGATTCGAATAAAAATATCTACTAAATTAATAAAATAAAATTATAAACCTTATTTGAATCATCAAATATAAATTGAATTTTTTTTAATTTTTTTTATTTTTTTTTATTGCCTATCTGGGTGGACGAGCTCACGGCCCTTCTGGTGTTAAATGGTGACTGGAGCCCATAGATCGCTACCTGGAGATATAAGTTCTAAGGTCTCAGTATAGTTACAACGGCTGCCCCACCCTTCAAACCGAAACGCATTACTGCTATAGACGAGAGTTGTGGTCTCCCGTATGGATGTGGATGAGTATGTATGCGTCGTCCGGACGCGTAGTGTAATGTGTTAAAGGTAAGTAAGTACCTGAGTAGGCGTCGACGGTGTTCGGTTAATAAATTAAGTACGACACCTTGCATACCAATTAAATGTTTATTCAATTATATTTAGTCCACACGAAAATACAACACAGTCTATATTATTAAAATTATGAAGGATTGAAGGTTACGAGCACAGATAGATATTCAGTTTATAAACAGTACACAGAAGACACTTTACACTTGACGACAATACTACTACGATAAACACAAAGAAAGCGTGTTATCAAAATTGAGGCAAAAGCTTCGAAAACAATAAATAGTATTCATAAAGCGATAGCGACGTGCGTTCAGTACGAGGTAAGTTTCGACTGGGGGCGTGGCTAGCCGCGATCAGCTGCGCAAGAGTATATTTTCCAGCTACCCGCGGCATTCTGTTCAAGCGCGCGTGTCCATAGCGCAAACGAACGGGCGACCAGCTGATTGACGCGGTACGATAAATTGTCGTCTGTGTATGTCTGTTGTATATGTAATGTAGTAATAATATATTAATAGATATGTTATATGTGTGAATGTATACTTTATGTGTATTAATAATTATATTAAATAAATATATTATATAAATATTATATTGTAAAGAGTAAATGTGTGTGCATGGAATGTGGGATAAGCCCACACTGCTTCACGGCAGAAATAGGCGGGGTGGTGGTACCTACCCGTGCGGACTCACAAGAGGTTCTACTACCAGTATGTTGCATTATACCAGCTTAAGAGTTACCCATGTCGTTCTCTCTGTGTGCTTAGTGCGAGTTTTATAATTTCGCGATATTAGAATTCAAATATTATTTTTCAATTATAATTTCATTTCTATACTTACTATATATCTATACATGTACATCATAAAATTGTATTCGCAAATATATTAATAAGAATAGCATATGAAAAGCACGATATTATGTATGATAAACCGCATGCATTAGTTCTGGGCTGCCAACGCCAAGCATCTTAATCTCGGACGTCGGCTGCAAACATCAGACGAAATATATCTTGGGATTTTCAAGCGAAAGAACTTGAAATGATTTCATATTACGATGTGGTGTTATTCCAAACTCACACTTCTTTGTGACATTACGATCCACTAATTTTAGGAACAGAAATTTAATGAATAAACATATATTAGATTAGAGATTTAGCGTTTCCTTTTGACATTATTTAAACTACATATTTTTACGGTTTAGTCTCGCCTTTTTAATTGTTAATATAATATTTCCGATGTTTCAGATACTTTACAGTTTTCGTGGTCATGTGCTCGAAATTTTGGATACATAGCTAATGTAATGAGTATAAAAAACACGAGATTAAACCGTAGAAGTAGTTTTAATAGAATCAGAAATTGTTTATTAAGCGAATTTTGAATTAAATTGCAAATCTGTGCCTTTTATTTTTATATTAATACGTGAAGCAACAACTTTGTATCTCTTTTTACGAAAATTGCGCGGACGGAGGAGTATGAAATTTTCCACACTTATAGAGAATATAGAGAAGGAGTGCAGAATGTTAATTTTTTTTTTTAATTATGCCTAAAAAATACATTAAATCAATAAAAAATACATTACACACACTACCATGTATTTGATGCACACACGCATGCATATTATTTACTTATTGTCAAACTTTTGATCTTGACGTCTGTGATCAAATTGAGAATAGATTAAATATTGTTTGTCCTTATTAATATTTGCCTATAGTGTAGTCTTGGCGAAATATGTGATTATAGAAGTATAATAATCTTTGAAAAAAGAATCATAATAGTATACAAACTTACAATTTCAATTAATTATAGTCGAATTTCGACTACTGCGGGACCACTAGTTTTTACAAAAACATCTGTCACGTCATTATTTTTGTCATTATATTACAATTATATTTAGACGCTTAAGATTACCATTAGCTATAAAAGATATGAGATTGTCCCAACGTGTTCTTGGTAAGGCGTATTGAATTCCCTCACGAGTAGATACTACTAGGTATTACCATTCTGCCTATTTTTGCCACGGAGTAGTGGAGTAGTCACGCGTGCCAGTTTTAAGGGTTTTTTTTTTATAGGATTGAAGGATTACTGGTGGCCGGAGGCATTTCCAGTTTCACCAGGACAGGTGGGCGAGCAAAGGCTCAGCCAGGAGAGGTGGGATTTGCTAACAGCTGCTCGAGCGCCTCCGAAGGAGACCTAACAACTCAAGAGCAGCTGCTTCTGCTGCAGCTGAGAAGATCCGACGAGAAACTCAGCGAGCTGATTGATGGGTTAGGTTGTACGTTGAACTCTTTGTCGAGGTCGACGAGTACGGTTACCGGGGTCTCTGAGCCTGCTCCTAGTGTTAGAGCTGAAGGCGTCTAATGCAAAGGTTATTGGATCTGATGGATCCGTAAGGACGTGAACGACGTTTTAAGGGTAGGCCGCTATGCTATACAATGAGACTTCGACCTCATTTGTCATTTGTCTGTGGGATTCAATAACTATTTTAGAATAGGTGCACACGAACGCAGTGTACTTTGCTCTACACAATGTTATAATAATAAAACGAATTTTATTTTTAATCAATTGAATCTCGAAATTAACTTCTCATACTGCGTCATTTGCGCTAACAAAATACATTCTCCCGTCTCTCTCTTATACTTAATATTCACTTTATTTTGAACATTATCTGACGTTTCATAGAAGCACAGCAATGACACGTCTAATCACTCGGAAATAATGGTTGAATGAACACATCGCCTGTTATACCTGAGACCAAATATAACTGATCCCCAATAACGCTGTAGCCCTAAATATAAATGATGTTGCGTACCAAATTCGAGGTGTCTCCGTGGATCTACTTAAAACGGTGCAATGCTCGAGCGGAGGTCCCCCAGGCAGGTTTTTTTTTTTGTAAAATTTCAGGCTCCTGAATAGAAAATAGTTTCCAGATGATTAACCACGACGTTATGTACTGATTTTGCAGGGAATACGTCATACACGGGAAATAGGGATATGAACGTATGAAATATGGTGTTGTTGCTACCGAAATCTCTATTTTTCGCGGATCGTTGCTCGGAAATTGTGAATAAAGAATCTGAATTTGGGAGGGTCGTGCGAGGTATTAAGGCATGAAAAGATTTAATGGAAACGTAAAATTTCATTTGACATTAAATAACTCGAAAATGAATAAGTAAGTAAGTTATAAAAGGTTCGAAATAACATTTAAATAGTTTCAAAAAATTTCGGAAGGTCTTACAGTAACAAGGAACAATGTAAAATTAACTAGCTAGGTATATTTGGAGCTAAAGGCAGCAGAATTTTCCCCAAAAACTTTTAATAGTAAATAAACTATTACAAATTAATTCCCAAAACAAAATTTCACGAATCCCAAAACTTTTCGTCCATTAATCTCTGTTTAACGCTAAACGCTTCAAATTGAGGTCACATCAAAAACAAACCCACGTATTATTATTTACGCTACCTGACACCTTTCAAAATTCCTGCAGATTTTAGCTTCTGCCAACCTAACCCTAATTAAGACGGCATTAAAATTCAAAATAGAATCACCTAAGCGCAAACAGAATTACGAATTTCAAACTCATTATCCAAACTTATAGAATGATATCTCATGTTCCTTATTTGCGTCGCACTAAGATTGGATTTGGTTTGTCTTTATTTCCGGCTATGTGTTGCTAGATTTGGTGTTCGGCCCTTGTCAAGTGGGTTCTGTAGCAGACAGAAGTAATGAAATACCTAGCAAATGAGCCGTGTGTTGCCAATAGCAACGTTTCACATCACTCATTTGGGGACTTGTTTTGAAGTGGGAAGGGTTTCGCGTTCATACAGTTTTGTTTGAGGAACATTTATTGAAATATGAACTTTTGGGCTGTATTCAGAGTATATTGATTGCTATCAACAACTAATGAATTTGTTGGCTTTAAGTTTTAATTAGTATTTCTTTGTTGTCTACAATATGTTTTGTAATAAAATGGAGTAGTTTACTGTCAAATCGGTTACTGTAGATTAGAATTTTAAATAAAATAGACAGTTGATTGTATCTTATTTAACATTACACCAATGCTTAGTCTACTTTAAAAAATTCGAATATTTGTCAGAATAGATTGATCTTTGATACGCTTTCGCGCAAAAATAACTTCACGGATCTTTATCACAGACGTGACCCAGACATCGCCGAATCTACATCCTCGACAGTAGATACAACAATGAACCACGCTAGTTCCTGCTTAAAAAGACAAACCGGACTTAAAATCGACTGACCCAGAAAGATCCAGAGAGTGGTGTTACAGCAAACATTGTGGAACATTGTAAATAATCAAAGTAACATCGTGTAATAAAAATCAAACCCGCAAAATTATAATTTGCTTAATTAATGGTGGTAGGACCTCTTGTGAGTCCGCGAGGGTAGGTACCACCACCCTGCCTATTTTTGCCGTGAAGCAGTAATGCGTTTCGGTTTGAAGGGTGGGGCAGCCGTTGTAACTATACTTGAGACCTTGGAACTTATATCTCAAGGTGGGTGGCGCATTTACGTCGTAGATGCCTGTGGGCTCCGGTAACCACTTAACACCAGGTAGGCTGTGAACTCGTCCACCCGTCTAAGCAATAAAAAAAGTATTAAAATATATATTTACATGACTGTGTTGAGGTCACTATCCAACAAAAGGTTTCCTGAAAAATACACTCGATCAATAGGAAGTATTGCTCACTATTTTTCATCGTGATCCTTTCATAATGTAGCCAACCATTTTTAACAACGGCAGGGCGTTTGCCAGGATGGATAGTAATGGAAATTTTATGGTGTTTTATAGGTTTTTCAAAGGTTTGCCTGTGTCTTGGACGAACTGGGCTCTGTTATGAAACACTTTGAATAAATTTAAGTGGGTGGCGTTGAGTTATTTGGATTTAAAAAGGATTTTGCTTTTTACAAAACACATAACACAACACATACACGCGTATAATCGAAGCTAAAATAATAATTGTAAATAGTAGTAACAAAACCAGACTTCAAATAGAAAAAAAAAGATATTCCAAAACCAAATTAATATACACTAACGGCCGTTTTCAATAACCTATCTATCCCTAGTTTCGGTTACTAAAGATAGACAAATCTATATTTTTGTCCTTACTTACGTTCCAATAACCTATCGACGGGCAGCAGTTCCTATCGGATTTATCTATCCATCGTCGGGAGGACGGATAGCCTGCTAAAGATAGAACGCTCATACAAATCGTGCTTACTTCCGTTTCAATATGAGTTTTAAGTAACTCTCCGGTAGGCGGCGCTATCTCTAGTATGGGCATTCGCTTATCTGTCAAAATCGGCCGGTTACATGTTTATCTTTCGAAAGTAAATCGCTATAATTTAATAATTGTTTCTCTTCATATTGGCATATTGTAGCAGTGATGATAGTGATATGGAATTATTTCAAATGATAATGGATTGTGATGCAGATAGTGATAGTGAGGCCGATATCATATGGTTAGGAAAATAAAGATCGTCTGAATTACATGACGAAGATCAATAATTACGAATTTGACTATAGATTTCTGAGCAAAGGTGTTGTGAATGAATTGATTAATTTAATGAGACCATATTTGAGTGTAACGTCAAAAAGGTAAGATAAATTTTAACCATAAAAGTACTCGTTATTACAACTTATATTTGTTTATAGCAATAGCAAAATTATACCTAATTTTTGTTGTGTTACAAAATCACACTCAACAGGAATTCTATAATACTGCTGGATTCCCATGGTGCCCTAAATGACATTCATATACTAATACAATAACCTGGTAGGCTATTTACCTTCATTCTTATTACACACTAATACCTCTACATTTTATATTTGTGTTACAGATTCAAATATAGGAGAGGAATTTAGAAATAGAAAAAGAGTATTTTGAATGTGTAATTTGTGTGCAATGCATCATTGATGTTTCAAAATGTTGTTGCTTGATGGCCTGGGTCTACTCATGATACAACTATAACCATTCCGATTGAAAAGGTATTTCTTATTTATATTAACTTATTTATATTATTATTATTATATATTATTATTATATTTTTATTTATTTATATTATATATTTAGGTGTTTATATGAATTTAATATGACACTATTATAATAAATTATCTACATATCAAGAGAACATTGATAACAAGGTGGACTTGGAAATTGCTATTTGCTTGCCGATAGAGGCTATCCCCACAACCCTATCTTTTAACGTGATTAATTAACCCACATACTCAATCTGAACGATTTAAAATGAATCACATATTAAAACAAGAAATACTATAGAGAGGTAATCTTTTTTTTTAGTTAAGAGCTTGTTATACTGTATTGTAAAATAATTTAAGCGAATAATGTATAATTTTCAGATGCATTGGTGTTTGTAAAAGAAGACTCCCTGTATATCATTGAAAAGTAGATTAAAACTAGAAAATATGCAAGCTGTTATTATAGCTGCCATGCTGCATAATATCGTCAGAAGTATGAATTTAGAAGAATTAGAATCAGAAATTTCAGTCGCAGATACATTACAGGAAAATAATATAATTGTTCGTAACAATTTTTCAAAACTTACATCTGAAATACAACTATGTACTTATAAATAATTGCTTCCAAAGATAATTTATAAAATAAACTCCAAAGATAATTTGACTATTTTTTATTTTCCAAAATGATAATTACATGGTAGTTAGTACATGCAAGATATTTAATTTAGAATTTGTACATATACTTAAAAAATAATCTAACATAAAATTATTATTGCCTACTTAATTAATGAAATTTAATATTCCTTTTAAGTAATTTTAAATTTTTTAAATTATCTAAATCTAACTTAACTTTTGCTACAACAATATCCTTTTCTTTATTTTCCAAGTCAAGTCTCTTTTTTGCTATTAGATATTCTGCTAATGCATTGTCCCTATGCTAGCCTTGCATTTCTTTTCTTCCATCTTGTTTCCGCTTGGCTGTAAAAGTGTTAAAAATATTATATGTGACCTACAACAATGTGCATGCTTTATCCAAAATTTCATCTGCAATCCTTACCACCTCCAGCCTGTAACAAAGAGCATAATTATTTCAAATACTACGGCAACCTGAAGAAAAAATCATGTTTATCAATGTGTTATTAGAGACAAACAATCAACTAATTATACTAACCTTACTAAGGTTGTTTCTTATGTTGCCGTAGCGTTCTTTAAGTTTTCCCATTTTAGTCGAAGCTGCGATGGAGTTCGTGGGAAACGACGAATCGTCGAATTAAAACCATTTACAAGGGTTCGCCAAGCCTGCTGCTTCAATTTATTGTTTGTGGCATTTGTTGCCTTATTATTGAAATGTTTTTTCGCCGCCACAAGTTCTGCTAGAATCATCGTCTCATCTTTTGTCATGGTTGCTGCGTTTCTTGACTGAAAAAGATATATTTTCTAAACTTGAACTCAAAGTTTTCAAAGTAAAATTATTATTATCAATGTACTTCATAGATACTTACAGAATTCATTTTATTTCACTGTAGCTCTTTAATTATAAACACACTTAGAATTATAAACGAAAGTTTTAAAGCGTTTTGGAGGTAAGTCATCATCTAATATAGTAGGTAAACAATAGAAAAACAAACAAAAGAAACTGATCACTGCTTATTGGCAAACGGACTGTCAAAACGTTTCGTTTCATAATTTCGACTAGGATAAAAATAGCAATACGTCCAATTTAAAAAAATCTACATATGTTTTTATTACTTTTTGTTATAAACAAATGTGTTTATGATAGTCTACAATATGCTGGTTAAATTATAGTTATAATTTAGAATAAAATAAAATAAGTCTTGATCCTGATGTTGTTTCGTATTTGTAGTAGAACGAAACGTATCAAGAGGCTCGGATAAATCGGAGGGAAGAAGCTATCTACTGTTGGTTAAAGAGAGATAGCACTTATCCGTGATTGTGAAACGCAAACTAAGGATAGATACGCTCTTGCTGATATTCGGAGATAGCTATCTATCCGAAAACTCAGATACGTTATTGAAAACGGCCGTAAAAAAATAATCATCGAAGTCCGTTGACGTGACATTGAGGAGTTATTCATCTATTTGTCGGGCACGTACTTAATGCAAATTTAAGATTTATATGGCTTTCTCGTGGATACAACTATCAGAACTGGACTAAATTGAAATGGGACCACATGGGAAGCGTCAGCTTTCTAAAAAAAAAAGAATCATCAAAGTCGATTCACCCAGTTAAAAGTTATGAGGTAACAAACATAAAAAAAAAACATACTTTCGAATTGATAACCTCCTCCTTTTTTCGGTTAAAAAATAAAAAGTTCCACGTATTTATTATTCTATTGAAACTTTTAAAATAAGTATTTTTTTATATAAAACATACACGGGGTGCTAGAACTACTCTTGACTATATTTAGTCTCTTAGTTTTGAAAGTTAATATTTTCTAACATAAATCGTCTGGTAGCTGGTAGGTAGGTGGTAGGTACGACGTCTAGATATTGATAGACCAATAAAAATATTAGCCGTTTATTCTCGGGGGCGGGCGACCGGCCAATGTACTCTACTATTTGCTTCAGTAATAATTATCGTTTTAAACGCGGTATATTCGTGAGAGAAATTTTTATCGTCACACAGAAATTGAAGACTGTTAATTATCCAGCCGGGCTTAGAAGTATGTAGTAATCAATACCACAATGCTTGTGGATCCTGGAATTTATCTTCTCAAGATGACAGGGTATCGTTTGCGGAGACCAGCGTCGTTGGTCGTCGACTATCCCTTCGACGACCCTTCGGTCGGGCGTTCTCGGGACGGCGCCGCGTGTCTGATTGTAGTTTGACCGCTGGAACCCCCCCCCCCCTGACCGGGTTCTAACTTCTGACGGAGGTCGACGTCGAGTGTAAGAGTGCAGGGGAGTCGATTAGTGGGTAGGGTCCTAAAATTCCTTGGGCCCGCGGTCTGCTCCCAACAACACCTTGCAGATCGTCAAGTCCCACATACCCCGCGCGCCCCTTAGGCGCGGGAACGTGTAGGAGGTTCGGGCCCCGGCCTGAAACAAAAATCCATTTTACATTGGTTCCATCAATAAGAAGTTATGCTTCGCTACAGTTAGTAGTGTTTAAACACTAAGGCGCACAAAATCGAATTTAGATAATTTTTTGAAAGACAAAGTTTTGGTTTTTCTCAATATGTATATAGTATTGATTTGTGGGGTCGGACTAAAAGACCCTACCTCATCTCTGCCCTAGGGTGTCGTGTAAGGGATTCACAGTTAAATAGGCAGTAACGTTCTCTGAGAAGGTTTTTTTTTTTATTTTTTTTTTTTTTTGGTCAGGAGGAAATCGCCGGACTTCCGCCCTCCACTGGGGATAGAGGGCGGGGCATGTCAGAGTCGAACTGACTAAAACCTCCTGTCGCTCAACAACCAACGTCCAAACCTCGCATGAGACAGAACTCATGAAGAGGCAAAGGGGGGAAAGTGAAGCGTTTAGTGCGGAGCACATCTCTTCCATCACCCTCCCCCTCGGGACGCCGGACCGGCGGTCGTCGGCGCCACGACCACCAGCCCTCTCGGTCGGCAGGCTATCCGAAGCCCGCCTAGATGGCGCCGGTTAGAGTGAGCTATCCTACGGAATACCCCGCTGGACCAGAACCAGCGTGGGTCGAGGATAGCCGGCCTTCCATCACCCGGATGCTCTTGCGTAAAACGCGTGCAGAGCAGCTTGCACGTCGTCTTCTTAGGCCCCCCTCGCCGGTCCCCAGACCGACATGTGAGGGAGGACCCGAAACACTTAGAGGGCCAGGGCTTGGGCGAGATCCGCCTCCCTGGCCCCCGCTCGACGGCGGCGGGATTGTGCGTCTCTCACGCGCCCCGCCGCCTCCTTCTGCGAGATGGTGCACTCGCAGAAGTCGAGCATCGCCTTCCACGACTCGTCGTCGCCGAGCATCGATGCCACAACACTCGGCAACGACAAGTCGTTTCCTACTTTTGCGACGAGGACACGGCGCCACTCGCAGATAGGTACCACGATTTTGCTTAAGGATCTTCCACCACCGAGTCTCATATAGCCCGCGCGTTCCCTAGGCACGGAAACAATGTTTCTTTTGCAGCGAAACTGTCACGTATTCTGATTTGACGGATGGGACAGTAATACAATACAATTGAGACTTAGGCGGTGACGGTATTCACGTTGCGTGTATAAGCTTTTCCACCTGTCCACGCATTAAGTAAATGAAAAACAAGAATGAAGTAAACTATGTAAACTAGAGATCCCGCAGTAGTCGAAATTCGACTATAATTAATTGGAATTGTAAGTTTGTACACTATTAAGATTGTATTTTATACTTCTATAATCACAAATTTTGCCAAGACTACACTGTAAAAAATATTAACAAAGACAAACAATATTTAATCTCAATTTGACAACAGACGTCAAGAACAAAAGTTTGACAATAGATAGTATGCATGCGTGTGTGCGTCAAATACATGGTATGTAGTGTGTGTAATGTTTTCTTTATTGATTTAATGTATCTTTTATGCATTATTTTAAAAAAAGTATTTGCATTTTGCACGTCTTCTCTATATTCTCTATAAGTGTGGAAAATTTCATACTCCTCCGTCCGCGCAATTTTCGTAAAAAGGGATACAAAGTTTTTGCTTCACGTATTAATATATAGATAATAAACTACATTGAATGAATACTTTGAAACTCTGTTTTATATGTTGTTTTTGTGTGTTATATGTTGATTTTTGTTTGTAAAAATATTTTATTTTGTCTCCAACAAAGTAGGTAGCATAATCTTTGTTTTGCCTTTCTTTCTCAATCGAGTTTACTATGAGTACTCGTACTTATTTCCTAAATGTATTCCTATCATTTGAACGATTTTAGATATTGTATTCTTCAGATTTCTGAACAAAATCTCATACGATAGTATTATATTTCTAATTTCTTAAAATGTTGCCCGATTATATATTACTATTTCTCTTGGTTTTTTTTTATTGCTTAGATGGGTGGACGAGTTCACAGCCCACCTGGTGTTAAGTGGTTACTGGAGCCCATAGATATCTACAACGTAAATGCGCCACCCACCTTGAGATATAAGTTGGTCTCAAGTATAGTTACAACGGCTGCCGTACCCTTCAAACTGAAACGCCTTACTGCTTCACGGCAGAAATAGGCAGGGTGGTGATATCTACCCGCGCGGACTCACAAGAGGTCCTACCGCCAGTAATTACGCAAATTATAATTTTGCGGGTTTGATTTTTATTACACGATGCTATTCCTTCACCGTGGAAGTCAACGTTATTTTACACAAGTTATTCTTTGTTATTTGAGTTACTTAAGTTAACGCCTACCTAAAATCATTGAACCTACAAGAATTTGTGTACTTTCACATGTTCCCGAGTCAACAGAAATTTCCTTGGGTTATGTGGAAGCTGTTTAGAGCGGTCAACGCCCGTCTGCCTCATATAATAGACGTGTAAGCCACAGTGTAGATCTAAACAGTGGTTTCATTTGAATTTTTTTTTCTCTATGAATACGTACGTTTTCAAAAATTCTATTGTCAATGGTTTAAGTTCAAGTTAGAATTATCTCCTCCGTGCGTCGTATTCCTCAGTTCTAAGGGTCGTGACCTTTACTGAGCACTTTTGTTAGGACTATGTTCCTCTATTCACTTATTAGAGCTCATTTATACGTAAAGGTTTTCTTGGGAAAATTACTAGTGGTGGGTTCCCGCGTCCTTCCACAGCAGAATTTTAGAGGCGATTTAGTTCCTCTGGGCTACTGGAGCCCTAAATCGGGTTAGTTGACCGCCGCCCGTAGCTCGGCGTTATATTTTTTACGACTAGGTAGGTGGCATATCGACGCCAACCCTCCTCTTTTCTCATCCGGGCTTGGGACCGGCAATGGCAGAGTTATTAATGGCAGAGTTATAGAGAATTATCTAGGAGACATTAAAATCACATAGAAACCCCTATGCTATATAGCTCTTACCGATATACTGACTATGCTTTAAAGCGTCCTTCGGAATTAGAATACAGTAATGGATACATACGACGTCGCTTATGCATCAAGCAATGCTACAGATAGTTTCTAAGAAAACATTGACTTAAGACATGCTCACGAACGAAATCCATGACAGAGGGGTAACAGTGCTTAATAAAAATCAAAAAGATTCTTGAGCAAATCGCGCGCAGTGGTTCGGTCATATCAAAACAAACTTACTGTTATATGAGGCACATACTTACCTTATTCCTTAAGTATTCAACTCGCGATACTAGTCTAGACTTAATTTTCATTTTAAAGTCGGTATCTAATTGATAAATTTTGATGATTTTTCCATACTAGACGGGTAGACTCTCAATGCCCTTCATGTTAATAGCTATTACTTTTACACACAAGGTTTAAATCCCTGTTGTGTATCTCAAATTGTAATAAACGTCCCCCTCTCGGGAATCCCCGAAATCGCCCGAACCTGAGCTGCCTCAGACAAGAATTGGACAGATCGATGTTACCTGCTCGTTGGACCTCTTGTGAGTCCGCACGAGTAGGTACCAACACCCTGCCTATTTCTATCGTGAAGCAGTAATGCGTTTCGTCCTACCGCCAGTAAAGTGCGTGATTTGTTATCAGTTATAATTATTATGTTAATTATACAAATTCTCCAAATTTACTGCCACGAAAAAAAGGAAGGCTATATACATATAAGCCTGCAGTGATATCTATTTATGTTTCCTTCTTTTGGCACACGGACACATTAAAGGACATAAACATGTGTTGTTAAGTCTAGTCTAGACTGAAGGACGTCTATTCAAGGTCGTATATTATTCGCATAAGCTACTTCTAAGTAAATAGACTTTCAAATATGTGACTTGATTGTTTTAAATCGAATTTTGAAATACGTGTCTTTTTTTAAAGTTTTTATTATTATTATATATATTCTTATTATACAACTTCCAATATTTCGTATACCTTATAGCTAAGATCTCGGCTGAGAACGGTCTTAATTCACAGAATTCCATTATATTAACCATCGCCCAAATCTACGTCACTAAAAATTAACGTATTATATATTTACTAGCAACCCGCCCTCGCTTCGCTTCGGAAACTTAATTTATTATTGATTTCTCCACTATTTAATGGATGTTATTATACATTAAACCTTTCTCTTTAATCACTCGATCTATTAAAAAAACCGCATCAAAATCCGTTGCGTAGTTTTAAAGATTTGAACATACATAAGGACAGACAGATACAGGGACAGAGAAAGCGACTTTGTTTTATACTATGTAGTGATAAGTTCGTCTTCTATGCATTTCCTAACAACTATGATGAGACTTGGTTCAGTCGTCCTTGGAATTTCCAGGGAAAGGTTCTCTTGACATAACGGCATAGGTAGGAAAAAAACAAACAAGAGTATTTCATATATTTTTACTTTTACCATCCCAATTTTAATGGATGGTAAAAGTAAAAATATTTACAAATATTATAATATAATAAATATAATATTTTATTTATATTTTTACCATCGAAGCAATAAATAAAAAATTACATATATTTTTACTATTTATAGCATAACGTGGCCGAATTTTGTTAGTAATTAAAAAAAAAAAAACACCACTAGCTAACATTTCAAAAGATTCGCGACATTGAGAATTGTGAATCGAAATTAATAAAAGCTAGATTAGAATAGCAATAATTGTTTTATATTAAGAATTATTCGTTTAATACATTTTTACTTGTGCTATTTTGCTATTGCGTACAAAGGAATAAATGTGGATAAAATATACAAAACACTTTAAAAGATTTCGAAGTACATTACAAACACGTGTTATCACGTATGCTAGTTAACAGCGGTGGTCTCAATACTATTCTTGTTCAGACTTAGACATATGTCTTTAAATTTAAATAGAGTTATCAGCAACATGCTTCGTCAAAAAGTACAATACTTACTTTCAGCTACAAGAGTCGTCATTTGTCTTTAAATTAATTTCTTTAAATTACCAGCCAGATTGTAATTTCAAAATATAGGGGCATGTCTTCTTATATAATTATTATTATTTATAATACTTCAAGCATATTAATCTACATTGGCGGAGTTAATGTCTAAGGCATTCTCTACCAGTCGACCAAGAATGTTGCAGTATTAGAATAGTACTATTAGATATGTACTCATATATTATTGATTGATAAATTCACGGAAAAAAATTAATAAAATAAAGAAATTAAAATTATTAATAGCGCTTAATCGGTTTATGTTACACATTTTTATGTACGATTTCTAAAATAAAAATTATATCAGATAAAACAGCTAATTTAACAAGAAACGCCCAGTGACAAACAAAATAGCTTTGCGAAATCATTAATGCGTGGAGATATGAAAGTCCGAAATAATTATAATCGCCATTATTACTGTTGGTATGGCGACTTGAGAGCCGGCATTGTGTGGGTACCACCGCCCTGCGTATTTCTGCGGCAAAGCAGTAATGTTTCAGTTTGAAGGGTGGGGCAGCCGTTGTAACTATAGTGAGACCTTAGAACTCATATCTCAAGGTGGCGGCATTTACATTTTGTAGGCAGCGACTTGGCTCTGCCCCTGGCATTGCTGAAGTCTATGGGCGACTGTAACCACTCACCATCAGGTGGGCCGTATGCTCGTCTGCTTACAAGAAAAAAAAAGATCTCTGGGCTCCAGCAACCACGTAACATCAGGTGGGCTGTGATCTCGTCCACCTATCTATGAAATAAAAAAAAGTTCAACAGTATTCGGCTTATTGTTGAATTTGTTGAAACTGACATTTTGCTAATATTAGAAAATGCCACTAAGAAAAACTAAGTGGAAACTAATCAAAAGATTTGTATACGATGAACATCAAATAAAATATATTAATTAATCAAATAAATTATATTAAATATTTTATAACTGTGAAATCACATTTTGTAATAAGTATAAGGTTTCATAATATCATTGTAGAAAATTGTCAGGCGATCATGCTGATATTTTTTACTATCGGATATATCTGAGCGCGTACGTTCTACCACAGTCGATAAAGTATCAGCGAACCCTATTAATACAGGGAAAGGCTACGATTTTTCTTCTTCTTTAATAATCCCCGTGATAAATCGCATCCAACTAAAGAATACGGTCAAAGCAATATTCAATATTTAACCGACGAAAAACTGTAACATTACGATTATTTAGTGCACCATTCTATTATGTTATCGCAAAACCGTAATAATTTACCCCTCTTAGGGACACAACAAAGAGGCCAAATAAGTTGCGCCCTCATCGCCGAAAATTTTGGGGAGAGAGTTCTCTTTCGCTCAGTAAAGGAAAGGCAGTCGGGCTGGGAGGACGCGTGTTGGAAACGCTTTGCAGAAAGCGCTGGTAGGATCGTGTGTGAATTAAAAAGACGACAATCTCGAATCAGTGCAAAAGTGATATTCAGTAAGATTTTGTTTTTGGTATACGTAAAAGGCAAAGGGATTCTTGTTGAGTGCTCGTGTGAAATTGTCGGTTGCTTACGTCACGTGCCCCTTATCAAATCGCGTGTTTGTATTTACGTCTAAATAAATATATAATTTATATGAATATTTTTTTTTCGTTTTTTTCTGAAACGAAAAGCAAGGGAACGGAGTAAAAATTATTTTGTATCAATTTTTCAAGGTGATTGTTTTATTGTTTGTTTTGGTTTTTTTTTGTTAAATTTTTATTTTTACTTTTTCGCTTTTTATTAACCACACGCAATAATTATTAAAATAACGAGCATTGGATAATGTTAAATCATTTTAACTGCGACACCACATTCAAATTAAGTATTCACTTTTGGATATTTATTTCACGTTATAAAATATATCCTAGAATAAATAAATAAAGAACTAATTAAATATTTAACTAAGTGACCGATCATGATTCATTTACAGAGAAACAGTAGGCATTGTATACAAATTACTTCATAAAATTAAACTTTGATTATTATTGAAGTATGCACAAAAATGGTTTTTTTTTTTTTTATTGCTTAGATGAGTGGACGAGCTCACAGCCCACCTGGTGTTAAGTGGTTACTGGAGCCCATAGACATCTACAACGTAAATGCACCACCCACCTCGAGATATAAGTTCTAAGGTCTCAGTATAGTTACAACGGCTGCCCCACCCTTCAAACCGAAACGCATTACTGCTTCACGGCAGAAATAGGCGGGGTGGTGGTACCTACCCGTGCGGACTCACAAGATGAAAAAAAGCTTATTAATACTGTTTACTGTTTAATTTTTTAATATAAATTTTCAAAGAGATTAAGGTCTATTAATGTTCATAACTTATTATACATATAACAGAAAATGCAATTCAGTATTTTATTGTTTATTCATTTAGCAATTAACCTTTAAACTTGCATTTTAACTTTGTTATAAACCTTTTTAAATGCTTACATTTTTCCTGATCACGTATGTTATTTGACTTAATTAAAGTTTATCGCTATCTTCATTATTTTTATTAAAAAAAAATTTTGTGCATATTTTGAAACTATGGCCACACAGTAACCTACTTAGATTGATTCATAAGATCTTAGGTCAAATTCTACTAACAAAATATTGTTGATCTTAACAACAATTTTGTACGCTCTGTATTCTTTGTGTTTTTAAACTCAATTTAAATCTAATTAATTTTTCATGCATTTCTACACGAGTTCTCTGTAAAATAATATCAGATCCCTGTTTCACTATAAAACTTTCTGTAAGCTTTCGTTATGAACTCATTAATATTTTATTAGAACTACAATTAATAGAAGAATAACAGAGTCAGAAAGAACACAACGATTACAATTTGTTTTTATTTTAATTCAATCCTAAATATAATTTATTGATTAAAATAATAGATAGAACAAATCGACGACCAAATCTGTCTGTCATTACCATCAAATACGTAAAGAATCAATTATAATACACCAAAATAAAATAATTGACATTGTTGATATCCAGGAACGTAATTAGTAACTACATAGTTACATGTGTTGAATAGTAATAAAAATATGTTAGTGTGGCAACACCGGCCGTCCACATGGCAACGTCGTTAACACGAACGCGTGCATTTGTAAACAAACAGCACGGGAATCGAATGCAGCTCCAATGACTCACAGGTTTTACGCGATCGCCCCATGACAACGAGGCGAGGGGAATTTTTAGATTTTCAGATATAAAACGACGTTTGCCATATCTTATACCTTTAAACGAGCAATTCTTGTATTTAATATATATATAATCTGAATCTCGGAAACGGCTCCAACGATTTTCATAAAATTTTGTTTACAGGGGATTTCGGGGGCGATAAATCGATCTAGCTACGATTTATTTTCAGAAAATGTTGTTATATTCGTGTTTTCAATAATCAACTCTTCCCGACATCTATTGGCGAATAATAATACTGTTTTTCTTAATTGAGGGCAACTAGCCGCTTTAAAGACACAACAAGATGGAGCTATCAAAAAAAAAACGAGCAAAGCTCGGTCATCATCTAGTAAAAATAATCAAATATAGGAACTCATTGCTAATTAGCTACGGACCGCTTTTGCGATTAAAAATGACTGCTGTTTAGATTTGCCATTGGATTGGATTTGCTGTGATTATATACAAATATATAAATAAATAAATGGGATTATATCACGCACGGTCATCCGATCCCAAATCAGGATTCCCTGCGTTATGGGTACCAGAGACCGATATACATACTTATATTCATTTAAATATATACACATTTAGATAATAAACACCCAGACAAACAAACAAAGCTGTTCATTACAAGAATGTTTACACGATCTGGGAATCGAACCCACGACCCTGGACGCAACAGTCAGGGCCGCTAACCACTTCAATAACGAGTAAATCCGAAACAATACAATTACTTTACAGTATAAATTTGTTTATGTCTAACACTGTAGTTTGTAGCTTTGTGTTAGAATTAAATTACTATAAAGAGGCAGATACAAAATTAAGTCCCTAACCATAGTTGAAGCTTTAATAGTTTGATGGAGAACATTCAACAATTGTTCTTCGGTTAATTCAAACTTGAATAGGAAGGTCTTCCTATAAAAATCGTGACTCAAGGTAGAGTCCAAAAAAGCATTCTTCTAACAACCTTCTCATAGATTTTTAACGTACTATAACTATACTTGACCTTGTAACTATACTTGAGACCTTAGAACTTATATCTCAAGGTGGGTGGCGCATTTACGTTCTAGATGTCTATGGACTCCAGTAACCACTTAACACCAGGTGGGCTGTGAGATCGTCCACACATATAAGCAATAAAATAAAAATACTAACTTACGAAGAATATATGTACCGAAACATAAATTTTAATTCTCATACCGATCCATAATTGAAGAAATACATGAACCATAAAGTTATGTGATCGCTATGTTACGTTAAGTGGAAGTTAATTCGTTGGATACGATCGTACAAATTATAATTCGTATCGAGTCGAGATGCGATTTCGTAACTTTCCTTCAGGCCGTGAAGCCGGTCCTCCCACGTGGCCCGTGGGCGATGAATGGATAACAAGACGAGCTTTTTTGCCCATATCGGAACTGTGTCGTAAACTTTGTGTTGTCAATATAATGTGTATTTTTTTTAAAACGTCATAAATAAACAACGGTAAAATTGTCGTCATTTGTGGTGGCAAGAAGGAAATGATTCGTTTAGTGGGTAGGCCTCTAAAAACCAGTCTTGGACTTGCAGTCCCCCTGCGGATCGTACAGTCCCACATACCCCGTGCGTCCCAAAAAAAAGGGAGGAAAGAATTAATGTATATCTTTTCAGTTTTTTTCAAGGGAATCCTTTTTTTTATTGCTCAGTTGGGTGGACGAGCTCACAACCCACCTGTCGTTAAGTGGTTACTGGAGCCCATAGACATCTACAACGTGAATGCCGCCAACAAACTTGAGATATGAGTTCTAATGTCTTAGTATAGTTACAAAATTGATAGGAGGTCCTTGGTATAGGTAGCCAATGATAACAATGTCGTTAACTAGATGTCAAAATATTAAAGGTATTAGTATTCTTTGATCACGCAACGTGTAAAGTAATGAGACCATAAAATTGTTGATTCGAATGAATGAGCCTCTTGATGCTAATAAAAGTATTCTATATCACATATCTTCACTTCTCTATCTATAATTGACAATTGTTACAATCGGTTGAATTTGTATAATTAAAATCATCATTCTATGATGTAGCATGTTTTTTTTAAAAATCGAATTGCAAATATCTATACTAATATATAAATCTACAGTGGTTTTTACGGATGTTCCGTTATAACTACTGAACCATGCATCCGATTGACTTGAAACTTCTTGGTGTCCATGTAGAAAATACACGTACTTAATGGATAGGCTAATATTGATGTGAGTGTTGGATTCCCTAATAATAATGACAATAAATAATAATGTTAATTTTAAATGGCCAGCGAAGCGGGCGAGTACGGCTAGTATTCAATATAGTTATAATTGAATAGTTGACTAAATTAGTAAATTTTGGCATTTTTTTAAAGTTGGCAACACGTTGTAGTTTGCGATAAATAAACTTTGACGCGTCTGAGTCATCGGTTGCACAATAAGCATAACATTATTGATTCAGCGCGGTCATTCAATTTAGAGTTCAATGATTTTTAATGTTTTAAAAATTGACGATTCTGAACGACGTAACTAAAGTAAAATAGGTGCCTTGTAGCGTTGAATCTTAAAGACTACCAATTTATGTATGTAAATTAATTGTCTGATATAATACCTGAATGCAAGACTTTTGTTGTTGCACCTATATTTTATTGACTATATTTTCGACGTTACAAATACTTCATACACTTTTCATGGTCACAGACGACTGACTAATTTTATTTTCGATGCGGTTCTAGCATGAACAGTATCTTGAAGTATTTCAACTCACTCAACTCGGCGTTCAATTTAAAATTAACTTCGAATTTTACATTGCCATTGTAACAACCACGATGAAGTAAAAACATTTTGATAAAATAATAATTATAGTATGTGAGTATTGTTATAAATTTAATTCCTACCTACCATTAGGCTAGTCTAGAAACAATTCGCAAATAAAGATATAGTGATGTGGATGATATAGTGCTTTAAAAATTAAATTTTCGTTGCAATTTTCTTTTGTTTATTTTATTTAACTGCAAAAGTAGTTATACAAATTTTTGAGTAACATTAATTTTTCTTTCAGTTCTTCCAGTGAACTGTTACAAAAGTGACTTTAAAATTCAGTACTGTGATGAGAAAGTGAACTAAACGTGTCTATTAATTGTGCCAAATATTTAGAAAAAAACGTTGAGCGATACTACGTTTCCCGGTTTAGACTTTGTCGTGCAAGAAATAAGGACGAGATTCTCACGGAGGCTTGCGGCGTGGAGCGCGGCATTAATGGCTACGAATGGGCACCAATTTATCTAAATTGAATAAGACCAGAGTCTCCGGTGTCAGTCATGTTAGTATTCTTTGTTTACCTATTTACATGAACAACACGATAATGCTAATGAAATTTGTGTATTCCTAAGCAAGCTCCTGTAGCAAAATCGGAAGAGGGAATTGAGAATTGTAATGATGAAAATCTGTGTATAAAACTAGTATCGTTTATTCTTTTGTCATGTTCAATTGTTTCTGGAAACATCTCGAAATATTTGAAGTGCTGGCATAGTTTCGTCAGTACGAGTATTATAGATAAATGAAGATTGTATTCCGTGTGGTAAGTAGCGTAGTTTAGACATTAAACGTTTGACTGTAGCATTATGTTCGTAACACTGCCGTGAAGCAGTAATGCGTTTCGGTTTGAAGGGTGGGGCAGCCGTTGTAACTATACTGAGACCTTAGAACTTATATCTCAATTTGGGTGGCGCATTAACGTCGTAGATGTCTATGAGCTCCAGTAACCAATTAACACCAGGTGGGCTGTGAGCTCGTCCACAGATCTAAGCAATAAAAAAGCCTAAGAGCCTATTCCAGCTATGTAGAAGGATAAGTAAGCTCACGGGCTTAATCTGAGAGAATTTGCTAACACTGCAACTAGCAAGAGCAGTGCTCCTTACGGATCCATCAGATCCAATAACCTTTGCATTAGACGCCTTCAACTCTAACACTAGTGGCAGGTTTAGGGACCCCGGCAACCGTACTCGTCGAACTCGGCAAAGAGTTCAACGTGCAACTTAACCCATGAATCAGCTCGCTGAGTTTCTCGCCGGATCTTCTCAACGGGTCGCGATTCCGATCCGGTAGTAGATTCATTCGCAAAGCAGCTGCTCTTGAGTTGTTAGGTCTCCTTCGGAGGCGCTCGGGCAGCTGTTAGGGAAACCCACCCCTCCTGGCTGAGCCTTTGCTCGCCCACGTGTCCTGGTGAAACTGGAAAGGCCTCCGGGCCACCAGTAATCCTTCAATCCTAAAAAAAAAGCAGTGCTTCGCTGAATCTACCATCGGATCGGAATCGCGACCCACTGAGAAAATCCGGCGAGAAACTCAATTTTGTAATCACAGTTATAATTCAGTTCTTGAATTACTATTATCAACAATCAGCATTAGTGTTTTGATTCGATGACCGTTCTTTTAAATTTCAAACGCGGCGGTCGCGAAACCTTATGAATATTTGGCTGAACGACAAGTGAGAAGACGCTTTCGTATTTTACATTATATTCTCTATCTAACGACAATTAAAAATGGTGAGCTGAGGATGCGGGCAACGCAAGTCTGGTCATGGGACGAGTCTTGAGAACAATATCAAGCAGTTGTTGCTTTATTTGTGTATTAGATGGAAGTTCACCACTGATTCTGTGCTAAGTGGTAAGCCATAGACATTAACCATGTCAATACTGGCCCTCAACTTGAGATATGAGTTCTAAGTCTTATTTTTTACAGTACTAGCTTTTGCCCACGACTTCGTCCGCGTGGAATAGTTCACAAATAAATATGCAAAATTAAATGTATATTTTTCAATATTTGTGAGAGATTTTCTTAATATTTGTTTCCGTAAGAACCTTGTACAGAGTATTAGAAAACTACAAAAAAAAAAAAAAAGCCAAATCGGTCAAGCCGTTTTCATGTTATGTCGTGACAACGGAAAACGGGTTTCATTTTTATATATATATAGATAATGACTGCCCCACCCTTCAAACCGAAATTGTTTCATAGCTGAAATAGGCAGAGTGGTAATACCCAGTAAAGGCTCACAAGACGCTCTACCACCATTTAGTTGATGTCTATATGTTGTTGTAATGTATACTTTTACAAATACTAAACGGCTAATAAGTCACAATTATCACCCATTTCAAACTTGAAGATACAATTAACAAAATGAGACAATTAATAACATTATCTTTTCACGTTACCGCCAAAAAGATACACAGATTCTCAATAAAAAAAAAAAAAAAAAAACCATAAAACCTTCTCACAATCAGTGCCGTCGTAACAATCCATATAATTCGCAAACGTAATTATTGCCCGATCCAAAAATACCAAAACGTATGTTGCATTTAACAAATCCCTAACAAGATATAAATAAACAATTTATTGCACGAATATCCGCTTTTCAGATGCCTACATAAAAACCATAAAAGTGAGTTATGAAACCGAATGCGCCTCTAAATCAGCGTTGTTTGTGCGGCGAATATTTTCAAGTGTTCTTTAATTTATCACACGCATTAGTCGTCTCTCAAGTACTAAGGAGTTCGTATATGTGTATATAACCTATAAGACAAGATTCATCAAAACGTATGAATAATAGAGCTGATAAATAAAATAATCTAGACTCAAGAGAGAAGTAAAAGTAAGTCCTATGTGCTTAGTGCGAGTTTTTAACGTTCTGGATAGCGTAAAAGTTAATTCATTTTAGTTTTTGGAGTTTTTTTATTTTTTATTGCTTAGATGGGTGGATGAGCTCAAAGCCCACCTGGTGTTAAGTGGTTACTGGAGCCCATAGACATCCACAACGTAAATGCGCCACCCACCTTGAAATATAAGTTCTAGGGTCTCAAGTTTAGTTACAACGGCTGCCCCATCCTTCAAACCGAAACGCATTACTGCTTCACGGCAGAAATAGGCAGAGTAGTGGTACCTACCCGCGCGGACTCACAAGAGGTCCTACCACCTGTAGATATGAACGTTTGCCTACGTTTGCCGCTAGGGGCGCTTTTCCGATTGCATACAAATTTGCGTTTACGCCCTCAAAAACATTAAAAAACTCGCACTAGCACACCGACCACGGAAACCTTAAAGTAATAAGAGTCAGTGAGTCAGAAATTAAGATTCGTGTATTGGGAGTGGCGTCTATCAACTGTTTATAATTTAGATTTTTGTTAAAACTGCCAATAACCTCTCTATCACGGCACCCCGCTCCTAAACGTTTAATATCACACCAGCAATCAGAATTAGCACTGACACAACGTAATCATTCATCACTACAGATCATGCAATTTGCGAAATTGGAACGTCACTGCTCGCATCGCATGAGGGGATCATATATCACGCACATAATAATATAATCCATCACTATCAATATGGCGCGCGACCTGTCATCGATATCACGATTATCATTCGATTATTTAACGATTATAATGTTACGAACTTCTCACTATACGAAATGAGAAGAAAACAAAAAAAATAGTTTTCAAATTTAGAATAGAGTATACTTTTTTTATTGTTCATCAATTTATGATCAAAACAAATGCAAATAGACACAAAAAATACCTTTTTTCCCGCCTAATCGTTGGTAGATCAATCTCAGAGAATTGCTAACTATTGAATGCTTAAAAAAAACCGTTGCCTCTCTCATTGATTTATGGCGCTCGTTATTTTAACTATTTTTAGTAGCTTCACCTGTATCTTTCTATTATATCTATGTATCGGAGTCTTTTAATGTAATTTTCAGCTAAAGTTTTTCACGTGTATCAAGAGTTGATGTGACTGATGACACTACGTTTTTGTTTTAATTTGACCTCGACAAAATACCCGATTGCTATTTAAGCGTCTTGTTTTAAAGTTCTGAAACGGTATTCACATATTGATTTAATAGTTAAGTTTTATTACTGGTGGTACGACCTCTTGTGAGTCCGCATGGGTAGGTACCACCACCCCGCCTATTTCTGCCGTGAAGCAGTAATGACTTTCCGGTTTGAAGGGCGGAGCAGACGTTGTAACTATACTGAGACCCTAGAACTCATATCTCAATATGGGTGGCGAATTTACGTTGTAGATGTCTATGGGCTCCAGTAACCACTTAACACCAGGTGAGCTGTGAGCTCGTCCACTCATCTAAGCAATAAAAAAAAAAGTTCACAAGCCACCAAACGTTCCAAATGTTCTCTCACAAGATCATTAGATCCCAACAAGAATGTATTTAGAACCTATAAACGACAACCGAAATGCTTGTTGATGCAAAGGACAAAACAAACATTCCGCTAAGTGGTCACAAACAAAGAGAAGAAAGGCTTCAACCGATTATGTTAGTATATAACAAACAAATGGTACGGGGTAACGCATCGATTTCTGCAACCACTAACATTAAAGATTATCTAAGCTAATACAGTCAACGAAGCAATTCTTTTTAGACTTCATCTTGGGCTTCATTTTAAAATACGATGACACAAAAACAGACATACATAAATCTTTATATTAATACGTGAAGCAAAAACTTTGTACCCATTTTTACGAAAATTGCGCGGACGGAGGAATATGATATTTCTGACACTTATAGAGAATATAGAGAAGGAGTGTACAATAGTAATATTTTTTTAAAATAATGCATTAAAGATACATTAAATCAATAAAGCAAACATTACACACACTACCGTGTATTTGACACACACACGCATGCATACTATTTGTTTATTGTCAAACTTTTCTTATTGCATAAAGTCTATGGTCAAATTGAGAATAGATTAAATGTTGTTTGTCTTTGTTAATATTTGTCTAAAGTGTAGTCTTGGTGAAATCTGTGATTATGGAAGTATAATAAATAGTCTTTGACAATAGAACCATAATAATGTTCATACTTATAATTTCAACTAATTATAGTCGAATTTCGACTATTGCGGGACCACTAGTACATCCAGATCAGTGTTTCCCAGCCTTTTTGGTGCCATGTCCCACGGTAACATTTCTAAAATTTGTATGCCCCCTATACATAAGTTTTAACATTAAAAAAATGATTTATTTACTAAAGAAACATAAATGATAGGTTTTAGGCAGAAATCACTGTGAAATTGTTATCAAAACACGGTAAGTAAATTTCAAAACATATAATAAAAAACTGCAAATCAAATTTCAAATTAATTTTAATACAGATTTTCTATATTCATGTAGTGCGATTGCCCCCCCTAATTATGAAAATGTCCCCTTGTGTGGGCTCCACGTTAGGAAACACCGTTCTAGATTATTGAGAGAAGTCTGATAGGTTTCACTTCTGCCGCGTGTGAGCTGCACACTTTTTTTTTCTAAATCGTAATGCATGTCTACAATCCAGACACCGAATACAAAATATCTCTCATAAAGACATTATTGGCTTCGACTAAAAATTAAACTCTCAAACCTCTTGGAATAGTAATCGAGTGTTTTAATTTATTTGTTTATGTTCATATTTACCGGTGGTAGGACTTCCTGTGAGTCCGCGCGGGTAGGTACCACTACTCTGCCTATTTCTGTCGTGAAGCAGTAATGCGTTTTGCTTTGAAGGGTGGGGCAGCCGTTGTAACTATACTTGAGACCTTAGAACTTATATCTCAAGATGGATGGCGCATTTACGTTGTAAATATCTATGGGCTCCAGTAACCGCTTAACACCAGATGGGCTGTGAACTCGTCCACCCATATAAGAAATAAAAAAATAATAATAAAAATCCTTTTGCGTACCATAGTTCAGTTATGTTATCTTGTTCTCGCTAATGTTGAACGTAAAGCCAGGGCTTTCATGGAGAGGTTAATTTTTTCCCCAACGTATTCGCTGGTAGCCTAAGGGGTTATCCCAGTCACGCCAGGACGGGTACTTGAGCTGACGGGGTCAACCTGAGAGAATTTGCTAACACTAGCCCTAGCACGGGCTGTGCTTCGCAGAATCTACCACCGGATCGGAATCGCGACCCATTGAGAAGATCCGGCGAGAAACTCAGCGGGCTGGAGTTCAGTTATAGGTCACTGCAGTACTCGTACTACTCAAATCGATTTCAAAAGTTTTCGTGGGTTCATGAGGTCATACTGTTGAAGTTGGAATGTTTTTGTGCGTCAGTTTCGGGTTGCGTAACGTGTTTGTTGGCTCGAAGTTTCAAATTCAATTGTTCGAATTCAGAATGGTAGTTATTTTAAATTTTAGGAGATTATGTCTCTTTTAGTGCTTTGAAAGTTCCACAAAGTATTATGATAAAAGTTGAAGACTGTTATTTGAGGTCATCATGGCGTAAAGGATAAGGTGCCCGATGTATTCGTATTGAGCCAAGCGATTTTTCTGGTGTTTAAATCCAAGTAGGTAACCACATAACAGGGAACGGAGAACAAAGCTTATTCACCCAAGCAATCAATATAACAGAGTAATATATAATAAATAGTAATATATAATATACAGAGTAATATTTCGTTTTTAGCTTCCATAATGGTTATTTCGATATTATGTATAATGCTTCTCTACCGTTTTCACTGCTTAGAAATTTGCGGGATTGCTCTTTATTCGATACATTGAAAAGTATCGGTAAATTTAAAATGTCAACTTAAAATAATCAAACGAATAATTTCTCGACAAAAATACGCAATCGTTGAATGCTTGTGTTTATAACTTACCCACCACAACCGTTTACTACTCAAGTAGAAACAAGTCCCTAATCGCGAGTAAACTCCAGAGTGCAGCGTTAACCCTCGGACAGTGGTTCCGAAAATGGCGCATAGACATCAACCCAGCGAAAAGCACAGCAGTGTTATTTCAAAGGGGAAACTCACCGCTTATTTCCTCCCGCATTAGGAGGAGAAATATCACACCCCCGATCACCCTCTTCGGCCAACCTATACCCTGGGCCAGGAAGGTCAAGTACCTGGGAGTCACCCTGGATGCATCCATGACATTCCGCCCGCATATAAAAACAGTCCGCGACCGTGCCGCATTTATTCTCGGCAGACTCTATCCCATGATCTGTAAGCGGAGTAAAATGTCCCTTCGGAACAAGGTGACACTTTACAAAACTTGCATAAGGCCCGTCATGACTTACGCGAGTGTGATGTTTGCTCACGCGGCCCGCACACATATAGACACCCTCCAATCCCTACAATCCCGCTTTTGCAGGTTAGCCGTCGGGGCTCCGTGGTTCGTGAGGAACATCGACTTACACGATGACCTGGGCCTCGAATCGATCCGCAAACACATGAAGTCAATGTCGGAACGTTACTTCGATAAGGCTATGCGTCATGATAATCGCCTTATCGTTGCCGCCGCTGATTACTCCCCGAATCCTGATCACGCAGGAGCAAGTCACCGTCGTCGCCCTAGACACGTCCTTACGGATCCATCAGATCCAATAACTCTTGCATTAGATACCTTCAGCTCTAACACTAGAAGCAGGCTGTTAAACCCCGGTAACCGTACTCGTCGAACTCGACAAAGAGGTCGACGTGCAACCTAACCCATGCATCAGCCCGCTGAGTTTCTCGCCGGATCTTCTCAGTGGGTCGCGATTCCGATCCGGTAGTAGATTCATTCGCGAAGCAATTGCTCTTGAGTTGCTAGGTCTCCTTCGGAGGCGCTCAGGCAGTTGTTTGCAAATCCCACCCCTCCTGGCTGAGCCTTTGCTCGCCCACCTGTCCTGGTGAAGCTGGAAAGGCCTCCGGGCCACCAGTAATCTTTCAATCATAAAAAAAAAAAAAAAAAACTTACCCACATAAGCCTCGAAAGTTTAATACAAATCGCAACGACGGTATTGCAAATGTCGTGCTGCAGATAATTATGCTTGCATTTAAACAAGAAATAATCCCTTTGTTATGTACAATAATAAAAAACACTAAACTGTCACCGAAATACGTACGTCACGTCTAATTGGTAATACTGAGCGGGAGCGGCGAGATCAAAGCGTGACGCGTCCAATAAAACGTCACGCACTACCACGGCTGTCTGATGGACGAATATTTTTTTTATCTAATACTAGCTGACCCGGCAGACTTTGTAGTGCCTTAATAAACAAATAAAAGACCTAAGCTTTTGTATAAAATAAACTTAAAACAAACAAAAGGAATCCGTCCGACGGGGGACACATCAAAGGGACAACAAAATTGACATTTTTATTTAATTCCGAGCAATTTCATATTTATCTACCTTTTAAACCTTCTCTGGACTTCCACAAATAATTCAAGGCCAAAATTAGCCAAATCGGTTCAGCCGTTCTCGAGTTTTAGCGAGACTAACGAACAGCAATTCATTTTTATATATACAGATAATACGCACCTGAAATACGACACCGATGATTTCAAAGACGAAGGAATAATGTCGCCGAATCAAAATCAAACGTGCAGTTTACAAATTTGTATCGTTGAGGGCACCTTAACAAACCACATGGGTAGGTACCGTCACTCTGCCTATCCTGTGTGCTTAGTGCAAGCTTTTTGACGTTCTTGATAGAGTAAAAGTTAACCCAAATTCGTATGAAGTTGGATTTGCTTGCCTACGTTTGCCGCTAGGGATGCTATTTTAACTCCATACAAAGTTGAGTTAACTTTCACGCTATCGTGATCGTTAAAAAACTAGCACTAAGCACAATGTCGCGAACCTGTAACACGTTTCGATTTGAAATGCGCACGGCACGACACGAGAACCCTCTCATCGTGGCCGCCGGTAACTACATTCCCGATCCTGCGGACAGAATGGAAAGCAGTCGACGTCGCCCAAAACACGTCATCTCGGATCCGCCCGATCCACTAACGGTGCTTTTAGGTAATTCAAGCACCGGTCACCGTTCTCGTCGAACCCGTCGCTTGCGACGAAGGGCTCGACGAGTAAATTAACTCTCAGACACAGCCCACTGAGTTTCTCGCCGGATCTTCTCAGTGGGTCGCGTTTCCGATCCGGTGGTAGATTCTGCGAAGCACGACTCTTGCTAGGGTTCGTGTTAGCAACGTCATCAGGTTTGAGCCCCGTGAGCTCACCTACAAAAGTTAGGGTTACGCTGACATAGCCTCTCAAGGCTCTCAGCTTAGGTATAAAAAAAAAAAAAAAAAAAATCGAATGCATAATTAATGGACTGTGCTTGGTAATTATTTATGTTTTTGTTAGGATAATGTTGTAAGCTTACGATATTATCTGCATTATAGTTTTTTTAATGTTTGTCGCAACACGTATAGTATTTGGCTTATGCTTTCTTAAGCGAATATTTGAAAAATATAAATGTGTACCTATTAATTAATTAAAATTTGCTTCTTTAAATGCTTGTTTAAATAAGCTAAAACTTCAGTTATTAGGGTTAAGTACGAGTTTGTATACCTACATCAGTTTCTCACTTTGCCTCTACTCGTCTTGATACACAAGACGTTATAGAAATCTCAATTATCTTAACGTCACTATGTACTCTTCAAAACGTAACGAAGATTATTTTGCCGCACTAATATGAAGGAAGGAAAATTGCAAACCAAATTGCAGGTTTGCAATTTTCTGTAGCACCATTATTGAAATTAAGCATTTCTTTACAACCAATTGAGGATACTTCTACGCCAGACGGACCACTAGAAAAAAAAGAAATACCGAAGGCTCTTACAAACTAAGATCTCTTCGTTTCTGCTAATTAAGTAGTAGACCGTCTTTTATAGTTATCCGACGTTATAGGATAGTTTTATATTTATCCCAAGATGCGTCTTTTACTTATTTTTTGCCATTTGTTAAATGTGACACAGAAATGTGGGTAGAAAATAGATGTCACTTTTTGTCACTTTTTAGCTCTAGCTTAAGGACCTTTTATAATAGATAGAATAGATCTAGACTAGAAGAAGAGAGTATATAATTATGTATGTACTATAATAGTATATAAACAAAGTTGATTTAAACATATCTTTATGTTGTCCAATCGAAACTTTGTAAAAATATGTAATCTGAATAACAAGCAAACCAATCTTAAGCCACCGAAATAATGTACTTATAAGGTGGATAACGGAAAACTTGAATAGCTTTGAGCTTTAATTGAGCTCAGTGTTAACGGAATTTTCTTATGCGGCTTAATAATATACTTGCTTTTTTTAGTTTTTTTTTTAAATTATTACTTTTCTTTCAAATCAATCGCAAAATAAACAGCGTAATCAACAAACACACCGTTTTAAAGCATATTGATCAAATATTTGTTAATGTTGTTTGTTTGTGTTCTCTCGCCCCTTGTCGAACGCCCTTTCGAAGGGTTTATTTTAATACCTAACTCGTAAGTAAACCCAATACCTAACTACAGGGAAGCTGTCAATAAGGGATGTTTGACGACGAATTAAGAAGGGCAAGGGAACGTCTTAGGGGATACGAGTTTTGCATAAAAAAACCAAAGGTCATGCAGTTCTTGTACAGTTTTTTTAAACATCTCATTTTGCTAAAGCTCTAGTCTTTGTCCATAGGCACCTTCCATCACAGCGAACTTAAGACGACTTAAAAACTTCGGGTTCATTCGAGTAACATCAATATGAGTAATTAGAGTGACTTGAAGAGGATATTGGAAAAATAAAATATAGATTACCTCCAATGATAACGTATGATGAGGAAGCAGTATCAGACACCATCTCTACGCGTTAATTATCAGTCAGTCATCTAGGATCCTTTAAGCAAAAAGTTCGTGATTTAAAAAGTCCTGAAATATCAAAGTCAAGCCAGCTTGAGACGTTGATCGATCGTCGCTGTTATGAATAACAGAGGAGAATCTATTTTGACGTATGAAAAGGACTGCTTTTCATTTGAAGCTTTTTAATAATATAGTTAGTTATAAAAGGAAAGTCGACTTTATAGTGTTTAACAGTTAGCTTGTTTTTCTTCAGATGTTTTTCTGTTTGGTGATGTGAATTGATTTTCGAATAATCTATTTGATTTATGTTAGTATGACGATAAAGGACGGTCTTCATTATAAAAATGTATTTGGTTCAATAGTTGATGATTATGCAATTGTATTTTTAAAGAGTAAAAAAATATTCGCTTTGAATACAGAAAGGGATACGTAAATGTTCTAAGCAATTGAATATTCTCTTAATTCTATAAAAATCTAATTCTATAAAAAACTTAATTCTATAAAAATTTAATACAAAAAAAATATCTTATATTTAAAAATAAATAAAAAAAAGACATGTCCGCTGAGTTTCTTGCCAATTCTTCTCAGGACGGAGGCTAGTTTTTGTGAATTGGCGGTAGTTCTTTTGACGTTCAACAAATGTGTACTTTCATTTATGTTAAATTTTTTTTTTTGATTTGATTTGATTTGATTTGATTCATATTCAGAACTTAATAAGCACTTAACAAGGGCGTGAGCTCGCGAATTATGGAGAGCAGCTGTCAAGACTATAATAAACAAGGATTCAACATGACACAGCCCACTGAGTTTCTCGCCGGATCTTCTCAGTGGGTCGCGATTTCGATCCGGTGGTAGATTCTGCGAAGCACTGCTCTTGCTAGGGCTAGTGTTAGAAAATTCTCTCAAGTTGAGCCCGTGAGCTCATCTACCCGGGTGTAGCTGGAATAGCCTACTAGTTTAGGCCTAATAGGTTACCAGCGAATATGTAGGGGAAAAAACGATACTTGGTACACGTGAATGAAGTGAAACTTCTATTCCGATGTGTAGTATTGTGGTTTTTTTCATTTTCATCCTAAAATCAGATTGCTCTCTTAATAGGGAATTCTGTGTATAAGAGATGCGACATCTTTAACATTTATACTATATATTTTTTAAATTATAGATAGAAAAATAAATATTTTTATATTTTTTTAAATACTTCATTCAAGTATTGGACGCTACTCGTCGCTAACGCTCGCGCTGGCCTCTGGCTCGCTCTGTCTCTTTCTAGTATGGTAACGTTAAAAATTTAACGCAACCTTGTTGGATCACGTCATTACGGATCCTCCCGATCCATTAACGGTGCTTTTAGGTATCACAAGCACCGGTCACCGTCCCCGTCGAACCCGTCGCTTGCGACGAAGGGCTCGACGAGCGAATTAACCCATAGACACAGCCCACTGAGTTTCTCGCCGGATCTTCTCAGTGAGTCGCGTTTCCGATCCGGTGGTAGATTCTGCGAAGCACTGCTCCTGCTATGGACAGTGTTAGCATTACTCCGATTTGATCTCACCTACTAGTTAAGGTTACGCTGTAACAGCCTCTCAAGGCTATCAGCTTAGGTAGGAAAAAAAAACTTGTTGGAAGTTGCATTAGAAGTCTCACTTCAAAAACATGACCACGATTGATCTGCCAAGAGTAACCGACAATGCTGTTGATGATGATGATGTTCATTGCTATTTGCCCAATAGCAAACGAAAACGAGACTCATTGTTTTTGAAAATTCAAACCGTGTGTGGAGTACGGTGCAAAATAGTCCGTTTGAAGAAAGACCTCAGTGTAATAAGTAATTGGCATAAAAGTAAACACGACACCAAACGTGAGATATGACGTAAGCTGTCACTTATCTGACACAACCTATATTGTTATTCTCTTAACGTCAAACGTATCTCCACAAATTTTTATCATTTTACCTCGCACTACCCGTATTACATCACTTATTCACGAGCTAGAAGCTTTACACAAATATTTACCCCACTCAAGGGCATGTCACTTACCCCAAGTGTCACTGTCAAGTTGACAGCTGACAATTAGACAGCCGCTTGTCGATGAGCATTTATAATGTAGGTTTGATCGAAATAAATTTGTAAAAGTTATTTTTGATTCTATAATAAAGTTATCTATCTGTAAACATTAAATTCGAAATGGACAAGAAACCTTTATTGAACTTCTTTCATACGTGATGAGTTTGCTGTCTTATTCCTTGTTAGAATGGTATCATTCTTTTATGATGGGATGTTTTCATGTGTTTCATGATGTTTTCTTGTTTACTGGTGGTAGGACCTCTTGTTTACTGGTGGTAGGACCTCTTGTGAGTCCGCACGGGTAGGTACCACCACCCTGCCTATTTCTGCCGTGAAGCAGTAATGCGTTTCGGTTTGAAGGGTGGGGCAGCCGTTGTAACTATAATTGAGACCTTAGAACTTATATCTCAAGGTGGGTGGCGCATTTACGTTGTAGATGTCTATGGGCTCCAGTAACCACTTAACACCAGGTGGGCTGTGAGCTCGTCCACTCATCTAAGCAATAAAAAAAAAAAAAAATAATCACAGCAGAGGCTGTGAGAACACAATTAACAATTCTGTTTACGATTATTTTATTCGTAACAAATTTTTTTCGGTTTTTTATGCGTGGTTTGTTATCAACTAAACCTTTTAGGACCAGTATTGGAAATATAATTTGTTGACGTCACCTCTGAGAATATTATGTTTTTTTTTTAATGGCACCTTCCGATTATTTCATACCCGCATTGAGTATACGAGTACACTAGAAGACAAAGATAGTCGAAAGGACCAAAACGACCCCGCGCCAACTTGAAGCCCCTTCAGGTTATTCAATCCCGATTCTGCAGGATAGCCGTCGGAGCACCATGGTTCCTGAGGAACGTGGATCTCCACGATGACCTGGAGCTCGACTCTGTCAGTAAGTATCTACAGTCGGCATCATTGCGCCATTTCGAGAAGGCGGCACGACATGAGAACCCTCTTGTCGTGGCCGCTGGAAACTACATACCCGATCCTGTAGACCGAATGGTAAAGAGTCGACGTCGCCCAAAAGCCCAAAGCTATGCAACATCTGTTAATGCATTCAAAGTCGTTTTGGTTTTTTTTTCTTCCTACCTATGCTGATAGCCTTGCGAGGCTATTTCAGCTTCATCCTAACGTGTGTAGGTGAGCTCACGGGGCTCAAACCGGAGTGTTGCTAACACTGACCCTAGCAAGAGCAGTGCTTCGCAGAATCTACCACCGCATCGGAAACGCGACCCACTGAGAAGATCCGGCGAGAAACTCAGTGGGCTGTGTCTATGGGTTAATTCGCTCGTCGAGCCCTTCGTCGCAAGCGACGGGTTCGACGAGGACGGTGACCGGTGCTTGTGGTGCCTAAAAGCACCGTTAATGGATCGGGAAGATCCGTAATGACGTGCTATAGCTTAAAACTGTTAATTATACAGAGTTAAGTTATCTTTAGTCGGCTTCAGCAAACGAAATAGTCATTAGAGTCTTTACAGAACATGCCTTAGTGTCAGCATTTGATAACCATTCTCCAATCATAGTGCTGATAAAATAGCAATGTTGTATTTCTTTTTTGTTTATTTTTATTAAGCTCTACGGTTAACTCTCCATTTTTACAGTACAATGGTTGCTCCGCCCTTCAAACCGAAACGCATTACTGCTTCACGGCAGAAATAGGCAGGGTAGTAGTTCCTACCCATCTCATGAGACCTCCTGCCATGAGTATTCCTTCATCGAGAAAGTCATTCTTGAACGTTTTATAAGAATGTATTTTGTTAGAAAAATTCGTACCCGCATGCAGGATTCGAACACCGACACAGGCGCATCGCTAGATATGAATGCACCGGGCGTGTTACCTTTTAGGCCACGACGACTTCTAAAATAATTACTTAGTTTTATCGTCGATCAAAAAGCATTTCTGTTAAAAGTTTTGCTTTTTATTTCGAATGAAATATTATATGAAAGTGTAGTTTCCAAATATTCCGTGACCAATATCCACCGAAAGACATCAGTTAACAAATTAAAAATACACCGAATCCAATATTAGACGTAACAAAACATTAAATTTTGCCAGTTGAAATCGGCTCTTCGATGCTCGGTGATAGCATTTATTTTTCTTTGTATCTATCACGTGCCTAATAGAGTTCGCCACGGGACGACGGTCTACCATCAGAGTGCGACGGAAACAGCCCAAAAATAGACAAAACACTTCCTTATGTTTTTTTCTCTAATGGCTCGACGAGACACACTAATGAATTCATAGATTATTTAAAGTGATAATTTGTTTTGTACGTTTAGTATTTAGTTGGGGGTGGCACAGCGGTTAATCGTGTATGACCTCTCGGTACCGAAATGGGAAGTAAGATTTTTGTACGATTATTTTTTTATTGCTTAGATGGGTAGACGAGCTCACAGCCCACCTGGTGTCAAGTGGTTACTGGAGCCCATAGACCTCCACAACGTAAATGCGCCACCCACCTTGAGATATAAGTTCTAATGTCTCAAGTATAGTTACAACGGCTGCCCCACCCTTCAAACCGAAACGCATTACTGCTTCACGGCAGAAATAGACAGGGTGGTGGTACCCACCCGCGCGGACTCACAAGAGGTCCTACCACCAGTAATTACGCAAATTATAATTTTGCGGGTTTCATTTTTATTACACGATGTTATTCCTTCACCGTGGAAATCAATCGTGAACATTTGTTGAGTACGTATTTCATTAGAAAAATTGGTACCCGCCTGCGGGATTCGAACACCGGTGCATCGCTCAACATGAATGCATCGGACGTCTTATCCGTTAGGCCATGACGACTTCCAAAATTTAATTAAAGACATGATTTTTTTTAAATATCGTCGTTGTCAAACCAAAATCTGCTATGTGCACTTTTTGAGATTTTTACTTTTTGACCTTTTCATATAGTTCACAGCCCTATCTACCGTATAAAAAAACTGTTATGTGAGCTTTAATATTTATTTAAAGCTTTCGTTTGATATAGTTCTTAAAAATTCATCTTCATATAAAATTTTATACAAAAATGTTTTTACTCGTTAATTCAAAATAAGGTTTTGTACATAGCAGATTTTGGTTTGACAGCGACGATATATAATTATAATACGGCTTAAGTCTTATATTTTATTGCATTAGCAAAACGAAAACCGATATTCATTTGCTAATGATAATTACTAGTCATTTTAAAGTTTATCTTTCGTGATAGCGCAAGCTAAAGCGAAGACGGCTGACGGGCACATCAGCCGAGAACATTATTTTAATTACATTACATTGCTTGCAGCACTCGAACATTACTGGAATAAGTTTTAAACCATCAGTAAACCGTGTAAAGGATCAACGTTTTCGTTTTAAGGAACGCCATCCTGCTGTAGATGATAATGACAATTTAGAAGTCTACAAAGTCGTTTACGGTTAAGAAGTGTTTTATGTGATTCCTTAGTTCGTTCGAACCTTTTTTTTTATGATTGAAAGATTACTGGTGGCCTGGAGGCCTTTCCAGTTTCACCAGGACAGGTGGGCGAGCAAAGGCTCAGCCAGAAGGGGTGGGATTTGCTAACAGATGCCCGAGCGCCTCCGAAGGAGACCTAACAACTCAAGAGCAACTGCTTCGCGAATGAATCTACTGCCAGATCGAAATCGCGACCCGCTGAGAAGATCCGGCGAGAAACTCAGCGAGCTGATGCATGGGTTACGTTGCACGTCGACCTCTTTGTCGAGTTCGACGAGTACGGTTACCGGGGTTCCTCAGCCTGCTCCTAGTGTTAGAGCTGAAGATATCTAATGCAAGAGTTATTGGATCTGATGGATCCGTAAGGACGTGTAATCGTTCGAACTGTTTTTGTAGTCGAAATATGGAAAGTGAATAATATATTCTTTAGTGTGACGATGGATTTAGAAATGAAAAAAAAAATTTTTGTTAGTTAGTCAGACTTCTGGAGCATTCATAATGAAATTTCTATTGTTTAGCCGATTGGCCTTGTCCCTGACATTGACAATGAGAGAAGCTGATCTTTAACCGTATGGTTGACAGTAAGACGACCACCCTTGGATAGCAATAATAAAATTATTAATTTAAAGATCCTGTTAGATGTAGATACATATTTTGTTCATTCATCTTTATTTCATTTAGAACTTTATCTCTGATCACAGCCATTTCTTAAGAAATTTATTTCTGTTCAGCGGGTTTCCACTACAAGTGAAGAGTACTGTTTTAGAAATTAATCTTGTTTATTATCGTTTTTAGCACATCCGTTCAGGTTCTGAAGATGTGTCTTGTATGTTTTGATTGTGAATGAACAGATAAAACGACAGTTTGGAATCGAGCATGTTTTGAACCTCAAGGTATGATGCGAAATTCTCCATTGAATTGGATCCGCCATGCAACTGAATAGGCAGAAATTTGAAGCCAAAGTTGGAAATTTGGTAGCCGAAGAGGCTGTTACAACTACGCAAGGTTTGGTAGGTGAGCTTATAGAGCTTTAATCTAGGAGTTGTTAACACTAGCCCTAGCAAGAGCAGCGCTTCGCTGAATCTACCCTCCAGATCTGCCGAGGTCTGCTGAGAAACTTAGTGGGCTACGGATTATGGGGTAGTTTGCAGGAGGAGATCTAGGAGAACGGTGATCGGTACTTGGAGTGCCTAAGATCACCGAAACTCGATTATGAACACCCCATAGAATATGCTTAGGCTTTGAGCAAAATATGCAGACTCCAAATCCTTCTAAAACATAAACGAAAAATTATAGCTACCTCTCTATTTACTAAATTTATTTATCCTATTAGCTAAATGCCTTCAAAAGTATAGTATAAGTGATGGTTACCGTCAGAATTCACGAATGTCGAAAAACAGGAATCGTTGGGTACCGTGCAATGAAACTTAGCTCATTTACCGGTCTGCCGGGACCAAATGAACTGAAGCCAGCAAGATACGGCCAAGACTAATTTTCAATTAAAACTTCATCAAAGTTGGCCCTTGAGTTTGGTCCAAAGTAAATCCGAATACCGGTACACATTGGCGGAGATGTTTGTTGAATAAACAAACCAAATGGTCCGTACGTTGAACTGTAGGTAATTATTGCAGTGTGCACGTCATTCAATTCAAATAAAAATTAATTGACATGAATTACATTTAGATTTAGAATAGTTTTGATTTTGTCATGGCCTGAGGGATAAGACGCCTGGACGCATTCATATCGAGCGGTGCATATGAGTCGACGTTCGAATCCCCCAGGAAGGTACCAATCAAAATACGACTTAGTAAATGTTCACGAATTACTTCCGCGGTTTTTTTTTATTGCTTAGATGGATATACGAGCTCACAGTCCACCTGATGTTAAGCGGTTACTGGAGCCCATAGACATCTACAACGTAAACGCGCCACCCACCTTGAGATATAAGTTCTGAGGTCTCAGTATAGTTACAACGGCTACCCCACCCTTCGAACCGAAACGCATTATTGCTTCACGGCGAAAATAGGCGGAGTGGTGGTACCTACTTGTGCGGACTCCCAAGAGGTCCTACCACCAGTGATTACGCAAATTATAATTTTGCGGGTTTGATTTTTATTACACGATGTTATTTCTTCACCGTGGAAGTCAATCGTGAACATTTGTTGAGTACGTATTTCATTAGAAAAATTGGTACCCGCCTGCGGGATTCGAACACCGGTGCATCGCTACATACGAATGCACCGGACGTTTTATCCTTTAGGCCACGACGACTTTTTGCGGTGAAGGAATAATATTCTGTAATACAAATCAAACCCGCAAAAATTTTTATTTGCGTAATCACTAATGATAGGTCGTTTTGTGGACCCGCACGGGTAGATACCACCATCTTACCTGCTTCTACGGCGGAGCAGTAACGCGTTCCAGGTTGAAGAGTCGATCAGTTTCACTATACACTTGAGACATAGACCTCATGTCTCAAGCTGATTGGTCTACAAGATTCGGTACTAAACGAATATCAAGTAGATCGTGTAGGTAGAGGGGGAAAAGTTCAACGGAAGAAGACATGGATGGAGTGTGTGAATGATGATAGAAAGGAGTGAGTGGTTGAGATGACGGCTGATAGAAGAGAATGGAATAGAAAAATTCGCTTTATCGACCCCACCTAGTGGGATAAGGTGGAGACAAAGAAGAAGATATATATACTTCTATATATACTTATACATATAGGGAATAAATTATTTTTAAAACCCGTATCGGATATGCAATCCGATTTCTATATATTATCCTTCCTTCCTAATATCTTGAAGTTTATCACTTGGACCATAAACGTGCAAGCGATAGAACAGCTCGACTCAATACTGCGCCTATGTTACAAAACTTGAATAAGTGCGAATGAATGGTTAATCAAACTCATCTTTGAAGAAATACATATCGTTGCTCCTGGAAAATCTGGGAATTAACAGGGAGGAAGCCATTAGCGCAAAAGTGGCCTATGGCCATTTTTCTTGTATTCAAGCTTATATAACGTATGTTGGAATTTATTTAAAATATAATAAATTCTGACGCAAAACCGGCCTATCCATAGTTTCACCCATAGATGACAGATAGCTTTGTAAACATTATTTTTGCACGTATTGTGTTTTTGCTTATTCAAATTCAAATTCATGAAAATTCAGACCTAATTGCCTCCATACTAACTATAGTAAGCTTAGGCCACTTTTGCGCTGACGGCCTCAATTATATTCACACTAGCTAGTGTAGTACAAAACTTTAAATTTGTAAGTAATATTAAAGTAATCGTTAAATTAATGACATGACATATCTCCAATATAATGTAGCAACTCAAACCTCAACTTGTACCTAGATGTTAATACGCCAGAGATCTACCTCTAAATGCTAATGTAATGGAAAAGACGCGTAGAACAATTCACATTTCCAATTTGTGTATTTTTTCGTTCTTTTTTTCAAAATCACTTAAAATTATAATAATTCTAATGGCAATATAATTGTCTTGCTTACGATTAATGCTAAATAGCTTATATTTTTTTTTTTTTATTGCTTAGATGGGTGGACGAGCTCACAGCCCACTTGGTGTTAAGTGGTTACTGGAGCCCATAGACATCTACAACGTAAATGCACAACGCACCTTGAGGTATAAGTTCTAAGGTCTCAGCATAGCTACAACGGCTGCCCCACCCTTCAAGCCAAAACGCATTACTGCTTCACGGCAGAAATAGGCGGGGTGGTGGTACCTACACAGTTTGCCTGCACTAACGTTCCTGAATTATTATTTTATAATTTCAAATAAAATGACGTTGAAACGAAGATATGTTCAACGATTCTCAAATTCAATTTAAAAACTTAATGTTCCATTTTCGAGATGTTCAATGTCGAACGCACGTGCTCGCGACATATTGGATAGATCTTGTCGGCGAGTGTGACGTCATGAGTGGTCGCTTCCGCCGGAATTGGATTTCTATCCGGCTTCGATACTACGCGTCAGTTCCGGATCGTCGGTACATTTTTCGATAAATTTTATTTTAAGCATGCTTATAAACGGCGCGAATTATTTTAAACTATTTATTCTTTATTTATTAATTTTAATAATTTTCCTTCCTTCAGAACAGAATCTTGAGAAATGATGCCCCGGGAAGGGACGAAGATTCCTGAAAAGTATACGTATAATGTATGCGGGTTTTTGTTGGTGTCATAAACTGGATATAGTTAACCGTTTGACTGTCATGTAGGTCACCGGTGTCCTACGCGGCGCACTCAAGTTATTATGTCGATTTCTGTTACTAACGCGCTGGAATTTCCAGTAGTCTCTGGAGTGGCTAAGCCGAAGATACTGAGAATGAATCTATTTCTATCTCTTGGTGACCTAAAAGACTGAAGCGTACATTAGTCGTCGTGGCCTAAAGGATGAAACAGCCGGTGCATTCGTATGCAACGGTGTTCGAATGTGTGTACCCGCCTGAGATTCGAACACCGGTGCATCGCTCAACACGAATGCACCGGACGTCTTATCCTTTAGGCCACGACGACTTCGTAAAATGATCGTTATTATTCTGTGTAATTATAATGTCTGTTGTTTGTTGCACAGCGCGAGGGAGCGGCTCGCAACGATGCGGAGCGCGAGAGGCGGGCGCGCGGCGACTGGGAGGCGAGGGCGCGCGCCGCCGAGGCCGATGCTGCGAAGCTCGCCGGGAAACTCCACGCTGCACAGAGGGAGATTACCAGGTAATTCCTCAATATTTAAACACACAAACAAACGTTTGTTTGACACGTAGTCTCTCGATCCAATGATATCCTTCAATTAGATATTCGCCCAGGTAAACTTTGATCATAATATTGCCATCGTCCATCGCCATGTGCACGTTCTTAAGAGCTTGGAAGTTAGGTAATGGAACTCTTGAATCGTTTATAGTCAACTCAAAAATTTCTATTTATTCAATATACGGCTATTGATGCAGCGTTTTTGTAATAAAAATCGTAAAGCTTTGTAAGTGACGACGTGGCCTAAAGGATAAGACGTCCGGTGCATTCTCTCATCATTATCGAACGATACACCGGTGTTCGAATCCCAATGGTAAGTCCCAATTTTTCTAATGAAATACGTACTTAACTAATGTTCACGGTTAAATCCCACGGTGAAGGAATAGCATCGTGTAGTAAAAATCAAACCCGCAAAATTATAATTTGCGTAATTACTGGTAGGACTGGTAAGACCTCTTGTGAGTCCGCACGGGTAGGTACTACCACCCTGCCTATTGCTGCCGTAAAGCAGTAATGCATTTCGGTTTGAAGGGTGGGGCAGCCGTTGTAACTATACTGAGACCTTAGAACTTAAATCTCAAGGTAGGTGATGGCATTTACGTTGTAGATGGTTATTTGCTCCGGTAACCAGACTTCGTAATTGGAATAGAGTATAGGTATTCTCATTTTCTGTTGACGCGTCAAGGTAAGCCTGGCGAAGACAGAGCCATAACAATATGGATATATAAATAGCTATGCGTTTAAGGGGTCACCCTTGAAACCTAAACGCATAGCTATTTTATGCGGGCTTCCAATGCGCTCTACTGAGTATATAGAACAATCATGTTGTAAATAAAATTCACGAATGCTCATCGTAAGCCAACAGAAAGGGCCTTTTGTATTCATTAAAACATCGCTCCGTTTCACTCTCGTAAATTGCCAAAAAAAAAAATATGTAATCGTTTTTCAGTATTTACGCGATAATAATATCGATAAGCGAACGTTGTATCGTTTAAATTAATGAGCCGTTAATATCGATGTACCGAATCGATTTAGGAGCGTGTTCGAAATAGTGGCGTTGGAAGTGATTGAATTAATATTCGAAAATGTACAATGAATAAGGCTTTTTAAAATGAAAAGCATCTGTTTTATTTTTATTTTAACGAAACCAATTTTGATTTAACGTTCCCATGAGTTTGATGGAGTCGTACACTCGTATTTGAGAAAAGCTTTTCCAGGAGATGTTTATACCATAAATGTGTTTTATTAATATTAAAAAAAAAGCAATCTTCGACGAAAGTGTACCTTCAACTTATCTGGTGGTACAATAAAGCAGAGCTCATTGTGCTGTGAAAGAAATTTATCTATATCACCGAGGGCCATCAAGCCGATGGACTCTGTCTACCCTTCTCCGGGATCGGATGTCAGATAGTCAACTGCTACACAAAATCAACACCAGTATGGCGGTGCAAAACAAAGTTAGTCGTAATTCGAAAAATGAAAATTTCCAAATTTATTATCGGCATTCCGCGATCTTTCTGGACGATATCGTTTCCAATTCGTTAATTATCGAACTCGAGTTCCGTTTTTACCGGGGAGCCGTGTAATCGGGCCGTTGTCATTGGAAGGCCGATAAGGACCCGCCCGATTGGACGATAGGCAGTAACTCCGTTCGAAATACGAACTTCGGGATTTACGGGTTACCGATCCGGTTATGGATCTGACCCAATTTGTTCCCAACAGAATTGAGCGGGATTGAATTTTTTTAAGTAATTTATTAGGATTCCGCTTGATTTTTTTTTTATAATTTTCGCAAGTAAGAAATTTTGGATTTTATTAATAAAGAGGCATGCGTTTTATCGGTCTTGTTCATTGGCTTGATCGTTTAAGAGTGTTTAAATTTTTTTTGTCGATTATAAACTCAAAATTTATTGATCATGGAAAATAGCATTAGAAAATTATGAAAAATACCATCGATTCGTCTCTATTTCCAAACATAAAAAAAATTTTCATTTTCGAAACATAATAAAAAACCTTTTCCAGTTACGTAACGGTTTCCGCTCTGTACACTAAAGTAACTTAGTAAAAGTACACTAGAAAAACATAAATAGAAATTTTATTATGTGTCGTGTTCGATGATTACTCGTATTTTTATCGCGTCCTTATTCGGGGAACCGATAAAAATGTAGTGAAGACAAAACACTAATCAGTAAACACGCTGACTGAATTTGAGAATACAATCCCAAATAAATAAATAAAAATACATTTAAATTTAGAATTCAATGCCAGCCCTACGTGAATTGCGTTTCAAAGGACAAGCATTGCAAAACTGCTACTTCATAAGTAAGTTGCTTCTAGGTACCTCAAGCACCGGTTACCGTTCTCGTCGAACCCGTTGCTTGCGACGAAGGGCTTGGCGAGCAGATTAACCCTCAGACACAGTCCACTGAGTATTACCGGATCTTCTCAGCAGACCGCGATTCCGATCCAGTAGTAGATTCTACGAAGCACTGCTCTTGCTAGGATTAGTGTTAGCAACGTCCTTAGGTTAGAGCCTATGGGTTTACCTACTAATTCGGCGAATCTAGTATGCCCCACGAGGTTATTAGAAAAGGCAGGGAAAAAAAGGCATTCACTCAATTTTCACATATCACTTACTAAGTTGTAATGTACTGGTGAGTCTATGCGGGGGTATCTAAGAGCATTACTTTTGTTTTTGGCGGGAACGCGAGGAGTAAAGTTGTGTGATTTGTTTTATTTTATCTATTTAGTGTTTCTTCGGGTTTAAATGTGTAATAATGGTGGTTTATTAACTGTTTAATATCTGTGAAAGTGCACAAATGTGGGAAAATGAAACAAAGCCGCTGGACGTAACGTCTCGGGATCCTCCAAAAAGTCAACTGAAAAAATCTTAGTAAATGATCACCATTTTACTGAGATTATATTTCATCCCATATCATCTCATTTAATTTCATTCCAGTTGATTAATGTCTCAAATTAATCATCTTCATTTCATTTCACTCCATAATATCATTTTTCATAAAAATATGAATATACATTAAAATAAGACATGACTTAAAGGTCTCAGTTACCAGGTCCTAAAATCCCTTAAAAAAAAGCATTACTTTTGTTTTTGGCGGGAACGCGAGGAGTGAAGTTGTGTAATTTGTTTTATTTTGTCCATTTAATGTTTCTTCAGGTTTAAATGTGTAATAGCGGTGGTTCATTAACTGGTTAGTGTCTGTGAAAGTGCACAAATGGGGGAAAATCAAACAAAGCCGCTGAACGTAACTTCTCGGGATCCTCCAAAAAGTCCACGGAAAAAGTCTCAGTAAATGATCACCATTTTACTGAGATTATATTTCATATCATCTCATCTCATTTCATTTCATTTCATGCCATGGTTCATATTGATCAACTTCAATTAATTTCACTTCATATTAACAGTTTTCATAAAAAATAAAATATAAATTAAAATAAGACTTGACCTAAAGGTTTTAGTTTCCAGGTCATAAAATTACTTAAACAAAAGCATTACTTTTCTCTAAAAGCGGGAATGTGACCCCCTGAGTTACCAGCCTAGGTAGACTGACTGACTGCTGCTTAAAATTCAGGTTTCATCACATAGTTCAGGTACAGATGCAAATTATGATTGTGTTTCAACTTCTGTGTGAAAAAAAAAATCGTCCATCACCCAAATTCCCGGGTAATAATGGCATTCAACGTAATAGGGATCGGTCTCGTTCGAACCGTGAGCGTCGAATTTATACAGTGTCAATCACAAATCTGCTGTGGGAGCCCGCATCTGGTGGCGCTCGTCCTTATTTTTGTCGGGCGCTCATATCGGAACAGGGCCGGATTTAGGAAGGAACACAACTATCCAAAACGGCTATTTCTTATTCATGTTAAATGTATTCGTATTTCCGCGCGTTCTGACCGCGAGAATGTATGAGGGATTTTTAGCCAGTACGTATGACGTTTTTCTAAGGCAAGATTGAACGTATTCACCGTATGAGACCTGATAGGCCTCAAAAATGTCGTCGAAGTCGTCGTGGCCTAAAGGATAAGACGTCCGGTGCATTCGTGTTGAGCGGTGCACCGGTGTTCGAATCCCAGGCGGGTACCAATTTTTCTAATGAAATACGTACTCAACAAATGCTCACGATGGACTTCCACGGTGAAGGAATAACATCGTGTTATAAAAAACCAAACCCGCAAAATTATAATTTGCGTCATTACTGAGACCTTAGAACTTATATCTCAAGGTTTGTGACGCATTTACGTTGTAGATGTCTATGGGCTCCAGTAACCACTTAACGCCAGGTGGGCTGTGAGCTCGTCCAGCCATCTAAGCAATAAAAATAAAAATAAAAAAAAATTGTTTTAATTTCATATAGTACATTGTCTTTCCGTTGAACATTGAGCTTGTCTATTGCACCATTGACAGCATATTACCTGTTAATAAACCGGGATTATAGTAACCTCCCCCACTCTGGCAGTCCTGAATCCCGCACCTGCAAGTGAAAATACGAGAAAAACAAATTGAATTCGTCAAAATATTTCCCGGGGCGAGATAAGCTGATTATTGCGGTCTAAAAAACACTGATACCGTTTGTTTGTTGTAAGCTTTGAATGAGTTTTGTTCGCGGATGCATGAACGTGGATTTTTTTTTCACTTTAGTTGGCTTCGTTATTATTATTTTTCTTCTTCATAATAAGTACAGAGTAATGTATGAATTAGAAATCACTATTGTACGAGACGTGTGTTAGAACCGTTTTTTTAAGGGATTTTATGACCTGGTAAAAGAGATGCTTAAGTAATGTCTTATTTTAATTTATATTCTTATTTTTATGAAAAATGATAATATGGATTGAAATGAAATAAAATGAAATGAAGATGATTAATTTGAGATTAAATGAAATGTGATGAAATATAATCTCAGTAAAATGGTGGTCATTTACTGAGATTTTTTCAGTGGACTTTTTGGAGGTTTCAGAGAAGTTACGTCCAGCGGCTTTGTTTCATTTTCCCACATTTGTGCACTTTCACAGATATTAAACAGGTAATAAATCACCGTTAGGTATTACACATTTAAACCTGAAGAAACACTAAAGAGACAAAATAAAACAAATCACACAACTTCACTCCTCGCGTTCCCGCCAAAAAGTCTGTTAGAACCGTTCAGATATACGAGTATAGATAATTTAATTTTATAAATGTCATGATTAAAACTGCCCTCATAGATTAATTACGCTTTTATTATTTCTTACTTATTTATGTTACTTTTATTTAGTTTATTGTATTTATAATAAAAACGAAATTAAACGGTAAATTTAGTATTAATTATGTCTAAAACACTAATAATTATTATTTTGAAAATAAATAAATCATACCATGTCATAGCAGAGAAATTTAAAAGGAAATATGTCTATACTACTTTTTTCAATGTAGTTTTTAATTTCCAACAATAAAGCCGTCAAAACAAAGTACTGGAAGGCGAAGAAAATATATACCTAAGTAAGAAGAAAATAAGTACAAGTAATCACAATCTTGGACTTTAGTTCGGGGAATTCAATCATTGCTCCCAACATAACGATAAATAAGAGATCCTATGACTCCAGACAGCGGCTTCAACTTTCTTAACACTAAATTTAATGATGGCTAGGTATAACATAAGCACAGTCCTTGTTGAAGCATTTACCTTTTTGGAAACGTTGCCTCGTCTGAAATTGTAAAAAGTGTTTTGAATAGTCCACTTCTCGTGAAAAGTCCTTTTGACAAAATCGATTTTAAATCGATTGAATATTCGAGTCGTGTCCGCAAACATCGCACGTCGCGTTCCGCCATCAATATTCATGGGGGCTAATCGCGGTCGCGGCAATAGATTTCGCCATTGATCCGATTTTAACTGACATGACTGGGAAACGCGTGATTCAAGAATATTAATAAACAATCTAATTAATTTTAAATATATCTTTTGATTCAACTCTATTGACTTTTAGGGATTTAATTAAATTGTTTGTTCGTTATTTACTTGTGATCTTTTTTTTAATGATTAGATGGGTGGACGAGCTCACAGCCCACCTGGTGTTAAGTGGTTACTGGAGCCCATAGACATTGACCACGTTAATGTCACTGCCAATCTAGATAGCTCTAAGACTCCATTGTTACAATACAATGGCTGCCCCGCTCTTCAAACAGAAACGCATTACTGCTTCACGACAGAAATAAGCAAAACGGTGGTGTCTACCTATGTGGACTCACAAGACGTCCTACGCCACACCAGCAATGAGTTCTCCTGTATGTAACTTCCGATTAACAGCTGGCCAATATAAATTAAGATACGTTGAAATGGAGCGATACGTATTGATACGTACCAACCAGCTCGAAAATACTTCTATCTCTTAGAATATTATAATGGTTAATCGAAACAGGTTTTCTATTTCCGTATACCGTCCGTGAAATGTGGATCTAATGCTGTAACGGATCTCCATAAAAATATCCCTATGAATACTATCTAACCGTGAACTTCGGGTGCAACCCCGACCTAATCCACGGCTTTCTATTTATGGGACCCCCTGCTCGTAAACTTATAAATAATAAACTTACGAGCTATGTTTGTGGTGGGCCAGGAAACAAGCGATTATTTGACGTGTTAAACGTGACTAAACGTGTTCTGTAAAGAGACGTTAAAGTGAAGTTCTATTTTTTTATTGCTCTTGCGAACATACAGCCCACCTGATGTTGAGTGGTTACCGTCGCTCATGGACGCCACTAATGCCAGGGCGGCCAGGGGCAGAACCAAGCCGCTGCCTACCGCTATTTCAAAGAATTGGTTTTCTGTATTGTCGTTAACTTGGAAATTACAAAAAAAATCTCGATAGAACAATATAAAATTTTCTAAGCTAAGCTAATTCGTGTTTTTCGTCTTACCGTTTCTAGAGGCGTGAGCCTGACGTTTCAGTGAATGTTAAGTTTGTGTTACATTGCCTTCTCTTTCTCGTATTTGACTGTGTGAGTTATCAGTGTTAGAGGGTCTACCCTCAATATGAAAAAGCCCTAAAACCAAAATAATACGTATTTATTAATCTTTTGCACTAGATAATTGGACGCCTACCCTCACCTAATGTTAAGTAGTCACAATGAACATTACAGTTTTCATTCCATTACATACATAACCATGACATAAGATTATAGTTTCAATTTTAGTGTATGTCTTTAGTAAAATCAATCGAGTCCCTAGATTGGGTTTGCAATTGAATAAAACAAAAATTAAATTTTTCAATGCTTTCTTTGTTTTAATTTGATCATCCCTAAAATAAAGCCAATTTTTTTGGTTTTTAGTTTTCTTTTGTTGTTGCATAAAACCAACTTCATGCAACACAATAAGTCATAAGATTTATAGTTTTTCTTTGAATAAAACCAACTGACACAACTTAAGTAACTTACTTATATCGCAACACAATTAACTTACAAGACATAAATATTAATGAACAAGGTCACGATTCGCTTCAGCCTATTAAATCGCCTGTTTAGCGGCCAAAATGTATTTGTTAGGGCATCACAAAGTTTCAGCGGTGCAAGACTACAGATATGGTTTATGATCAGCTATCGTTACGACATGTGTTTTTTCTTATGGCTGCCCGTTATAGGTTATCTAAATTGGTGATGTCTATGTCTGCTATGCGTGATCTGCATTAATATTTTAAAGTATATTTGGGTTTATTATAAAAGTTCTAATAGTGATGCTACACTGATCTAAAATAATATTTTGACTCGAGACCTATCTTGATTTCTGACTAAATGTTTCAGGTCAAACATCTGTTTATCTGTAATGTATTAGAACTCACAGTTTTAAGCGTTCAATCCGAGAAGATTCTGTTATTCGCCACCTCAAATATCAAGATATTATAATTAAAAAACACTTGTGGCACTCGGGGACTGCCGCGGTAAAGCTATTGCATAGCATTTTTTATCATCTTATGCAATTATAATTAGACAATAATAATTTAATATTAACACAATAATAAAATAAGACCACGCTATATTTATAAACAATAACGAAAGCAAAACATTAACTGTCCCCTTCACACTCATAAGGTAGACCGCGCGAGAGAGAGATGGGCAGACTCTCATGATGCGCATGCAGTGCGACGTCACGCCGTGCGCTTATTCACAAGCACTACACAAGCGCAACGTGTGAATGTGTTGAACACGAGCTACATAGTAGGTGGAGTGTGGGCATTAGGTTTTATTTTCGTTACGGAATTTCTTGATTCGGTAGCCGCGCTCAAAGCTTAAAAAATAGCTTAAAAAAACGAAAACCGAGGCTTTAAAATAAATAGTATATCTCAATGATTTGATATCCTTCCTGTTTACCTCAAGTTTTATTTTTTCTTCAGAAAAATCATCTCGGTTAGAAGACCTAAAATGTCCGTCGTAGTTGCGCATCGCTAAAGGATATCATCCCCTTGCATACTAAATTTAAAATTAAATTCATGATTCCAGCTTGTTTTTTGATTGTATCTATAGCTTTTTTTACCTTACTAGAGGTCAACAAGGTCAAGGTTTTGAATAATTTATTATTAATCTGTACTTTGCGGACTAAATGCTCTTACTTCGGTAACTCCAAGACATTTACGTTTGTAAATTCACTTTCTTCTTTGACACGACTTCTTACGCCGCCGCCGTGACAATGTTTCTAGAATTTACGTAAAAGTATGGGATTGATATAAACTCGACCAGTGGTTCTCAACCACCGTGTCGGAGCACACACATTGGTGTAGATTTACAAATATAATATTTTATGTAAAGTGATTGAGGAGAATTGCTTCTCTCGGGTACATACGAGGTAAATATACAATTGTTTACTAAACAAAAAAAATAATACATTAATAATGTATATGTTAATACATTAATACTCAATGTATGTACTTAATGTAACGTAATTTTATCTTAAACTGAAACTATTAAAAAATTGCATGTCAGTACATCGCGAAGTAAAAAACGTCCAAAACCGCTGATCTCCACCACGTATGTACGTGCCTTTGAATTAACAATTTCATTTCTCCAGAATCACTTGACGTATTTAGTCCGGTGAACAAATTACATAATATATTTCACAAAGGCGAATACTCAAGCGAAGTCTCAACTGAAAAAAACATCACGAATCCTTCACACCGAACTTAATTGGTTCATAAAAGAAAAAAAATAACAGAAGACTCTATCTTTGAACACAACACAATCAGAATATTTTTCTATATATTTATCTCGACAGTATTCTACCGTATTTGAAACAACGAGAAATCCATTATCAATTGTAACGAAACACCTCTTTATTGAAAATATTTAAGCAGCTGTCGCACGCGGCTTGGCGCACGAGGCGCTTGTACCAAGCACTCGACTAGAAATAATAAGACATCCGATATCTTCACCCCTCGCGTTCTGAGGGGCGGCTGAAGGAATCCAGCGAGGATTTTTGATTGCTTTTATGGAGACATCATCGCGACTGAAATCCGATGAAGTCAGGGTAAAGTTGCTAGTGAAAACAATAATTGATTTTTTGCTAATGCTTAAGTGTCTTTGGTACGGTTAGGGAGTACATGTATTTATATTTTTACTTTTAATTAATTCCACATATTTTTTATATACATTTCTAAATCTCAGCTCTAAAATCATTTAGCGGTAGGCAGCGGCTTGGCTCTGCCCCTGGCATTGCTGAAGTCCATGGGCGAAGGTAACCACTCACCATCAGGTGGGCCGTATGCTCGTCTGCCTACAAGGGCAACAAAAAAAATTAAAAAAAACTCACGGTTTTAATTTAAAGCAGATTCTTTATAATAAAGGGTTAAAAAACAAATAAAAAAAAAGTAAAGAATAAAATAACAAAAGCTACCACAAAATCTTTCAGTGTTCCATTATACACGTATGATTTATAATTTCATCTCAGAACTGCTCTAAATTATCTAGATTTTTTATGAAAAAACAGATTGATAGTTACGATATTTACCATATATGTAGGTACTATATGATGGTGAAATTAGAATAGAATATACCTGTCAACTTCTTTATTGGCATGGCGTATGTGTGCATTCGTTCGTATTTTTGGTTGGAACAATGATTGAATTGAATTGTTTTGCGATTCAGTGCTTCTTTGCGATTAATCGTGTCGAATCCCGAATTACCGACTGCTTAATAGCTGTATGTTAATATTTTTTAATCGTAAACTAATCTGGATAAGGCTTGTGAATGGTTCTATTCTCACATTTATAATCGTAACCCACGAATTCAGCAGATAAAGATCGCTGGAGTCTGCTCTACAAATAAGGGCCACTTCATACAATAATATCATTTTACGTGAAAAAGAAAATAAAATTAAAATGTCAGAGCAACCCGATACAGTGATATAATGACGTCAGCCCCTGACAGTCGTCTCTGTAATTGTCTGTTGTCTTTGTAAAATAATACCAAGTACTTTAACACCCTTGTTGTTTCTACTAAGGTATTTTTAATTGATCGGGAAGTTTTTTTTTTAGTGTGTAGATGGGTGGAAGAGCTCACGGTCCACCTGGTGTTTAGTGGTTATCGGAGCCCATAGACATCTACAACGTCAATGCGCCACCCATCTTGAGACATGAGTTCTAAGGTCTCACTTTTTATACAATACAAAGGCTGCCCCGCGCTTCAAACCGAAAAGCATTACTGCTTCACGGCAGAAATAGGCAAGATTACTGGTGGTAGGACCTCTTGTGAGTCCGCGCGGGTGGGTACCACCACCCTGCCTATTTCTGCCGTGAAGCAGTAATACGTTTCGGTTTGAAGGGTGGGGCAGCCGTTGTAACTATACTGAGACCTTAGAACTTATATCTCAAGGTGGATGGCGCATTTACGTTGTGGATGTCTATGGGCTCCAGTAACCACTTAACACCAGGTGGGCTGTGAGCTCGTCCACCCATCTAAGCAATAAAAACAAAAAAAAGGTGGTGGTACCTACCTATGCGGACTCACAAGACGTCCTGCCACCAGTAATTATGAAAATTATAATTTTGCGGGTTTGATTTTTATTAAACGATGTTATTCCTTTACCGATGCATCGCTACATACGAATGCACCGGAAGTCTTATTCTTTAGGCCACGGCGACGTCACTCAAATTCAACAGATTACTTACTAAACTATAATGCATTGGTGAGTCTATGCGGGGATATCTAAGAGCATTACTTTTCTCTAAAAGCGTGAATGTGACATTAATATATCTTCACAAACGTTTCACGACTGGGATGACCATTATTTCAGTTTATTGGACACTTGGAACAAATGTCTCATGGCAGATAGTTTTCGTGGTGCCAAAGATCAATCAGAAGTACTAATGTCATTTAAACCGATGTATAATGATAAAAATATCCAACTACTTTCCCGAACGGTTCTCCCACAAAAGAAATCCAGAGACATTTTTTTTTGGTACAATTTTTCCTTATTAGGAAAGGCAAGGGGATCTAAGCCCATACAGCCTTGTCTGTTCTATTTCCAGAGACACAGTAATTTGTATCGAACAAATGTGCGTACGTTTTATTTTTAAACGCACAAAAGCAAAGGGATCTTTGGAATTCAAGAGCACACATTATTCCTAATTGCTAACATGTTGAATTTTCCAAAATTAATTTCTGACTGTACGTGTAATTGACAGCAGTTCACGAACACATTGTCAGTGTTGAATTACCGTGGAGATTATTATTATTAAAAGTTGTTAATGAAGGTTTGAATTTATTGTGCTTTACAAACGAAAGAAATGTGTCACAAATATAGAATAGTTTCTTGTTTTTCTAAGAAGACGTTTTTATTACGAATTAAACACTTGAAGATAGGATTGATGTTGTGAGAGTATTGTGAATGATTTGTTAATAAGCTTTTATTAGCTAGGTATGTACATAATATGTGTGTTTGTGTACATAATATGTGTGTTTGTGTGTAATAAATCTTGACGTCATTTTGATCACATTCAAGATGTCTGATTAACTTGGAAATTTGCGCATTCATCAATGATCAATAATAATGCAATAATTTTAAAACTTCGTTCTAATATCCTAACTAATATCAAAATAATAATAATATAAGTAACTGTAAACAAATTGCGCACGGTAATCCGGCCCCAAATTAGGATTCGCTGTGTTGTGGGTACCAGAGACTGACATACATACTTATGTACGGTTTAAATAGATAGAGAGAGAAAGAGAAAGAGAAAGAGAAAGAGAAAGAGAAAGAGAAAGAGAAAGAGAAAGAGAAAGAGAAAGAGAGAGAGAGAGAGAGAGAAGAGAATACACTTTATTGCACACCAAAACACAATTTACATTCAAAATACAGTCAAAAAGCAAATTGCTAAAAGCGATATCTTCTAGACAACCGTTTAATTTACAGAAATTCTGGAAATTATAAAAATATAGCCTAAATAGATAATATTCACTCAGACGAAGAGCAAACAAATCTGTTCATCACACGAATGAAGGAATCGAATCCACAACCCTCGATAACTACTGCACAACCGAGTCGGTCATAAAAAAAGCATAAAAAGGTGAAATTAATTGTTATTTCGGTTTGTTATTTTAGAGTCTTTTGGAGTTCTTAAAAAACGTACATTTTCCTTAAACTTATAACTAACAAGTTCAACGAATTTCGGTATATCGTTTGAAATTGCATGGAGCATTATTACAATTGTTTCCTTACTGTTTTTGATTTCGGTACTTAGAAATAATTTAGCACTTGAACGATTAGGGAGCACCGATGTAGCCAAATCCTCATGGTTCCCAATTTGACGGATAGGTAAGACTGAAGCAGCGTTATTCATTTCATGAATTCCGGTAGTAACATAATATCAAATGAGCTTGAGATCGTCTTAGTATAGCTTAGCTTGGAATAGTAATCGAGTGTTTTAATTTATTTGTTTATGTTCATATTTACCGGTGGTAGAACTTCCTGTGAGTCCGCGCGGGTAGGTACCACCACTCTGCCTGTTCCTGCCGTGAAGCAGTAATGCGTTTCGGTACGAAGGGTGGGGTAGCCGTTGTAACTATACTGAGACCTTAGAACTTATATCTCGAGGTGGGTGGCGCATTTACTTTGTGGATGTCTATGGGCTCCAGTAACCACTTAACACCAGGTGGGCTGTGAGCTCGTCCATCCATCTAAGCAATGAATAAAATAAAAAAGTATACTGCAATAAGACGTCCTTGTTCGTAAAATTGAATCATATTGTGTACATATTTTCAACAACTAAAATGAACAAAACGGAACTCAACTACTTTTACAATAAAACCATCTGCATTTCAAATACTTCCCGAACCCCTCTTTTAATAAGACCGAGATTCGTTTGCGTAACTACGCCACTTTTAACTAACCAACATCTCCATATACAATTAAAAAATTATTGCAAAATGACTCTAACGTTCTAGTGATAGAGTTGTTGAAATTACTAACGAAAGCATTTCCTAAGTTTGCGTAGCGCTTATACAGGGTGCTCGATTTGTCTACTTAGGACTACAGTGTGCAATTAACCCCGAGTGTAAGATGTGAGGTTTTTCATAGATGACATGTCTATTTCTTACTTCAGCTATGAACAGAGAGCGCACTGTACAACACTTATTTCGGTATAATTACTAAACCTTAATAAATACTTCAGTATTATTACAAATCTCTGCCTAAAATGGCTTTGTTCATATACCTCGTTAATTTAAAATTAGTTACAATTAAAACAAAAAACTTAAACATAATAATGTTTGTAATTTAAGTAATATATAATTAAAACTACTTTCACGGCTTAATCTCGTGTTTATTATTAAAAAATTATGTTTTAATCCAACGTTTCGGATACTTTAAGTTACGTCCTTGAGCAAGTAAATCTGTAAATCGTTTTAATTCTGTCTAAAACTCGGAAAAACTGAAGAAAATTTATGAACTAGTTTAACATTTTTGAAAATTTATTATATTAATACATTTTTGAATCGTCAATACAATCCGCGGTCTAATGAGTAAGATGCCCGGTACTGTGCTTATCCTGTAAATAAGGATTAAATAAAATTTGTTCACTCAATGAATATTAGACACGTCGAAGGAACAGCTACATATAATAAATAGTTTACACTAATTATATATAGCTAAAAACTTCATCAGCCGGACCGGCCGTATGTGTCTAACAAGACATAAAAAATCGTAAATTGTAAAATTTGGCGAAACTCAATAAAGCCTTCTTCGATGAGAGTCGATCGCGTTTTATGTGTTACCCATAAATATATTTACAACCTTCGGTTAATGCAATAAATAGCCAAGAAATTCAAATTATTTTTTATAAGCTATAAAGTTTTTCCTGTTTATTTTACGAGTGAATTACGTTAGGGGGCGAAGGAAGAGCAAATGGTTTGAGGCGTGGCCCTGATAAATCTTTTCTACCGGTGCATTTGTATCAAGAAGCATTCTAATACTAATGTAACACGAATCAAACTCGAACTGATTTAAGGGAAGCTATTCAAGTAAGACGTTTGATTTTATTGCAATTTGTTTATAACATAAAATAACGCATTGTTATTAGCGACACTGTGGTAATTTGGTAACAGCGCTTCTTGTAGGACAAAAAGGTAATCGTTAGTTTGTGTAAAATAAACTTTGTATCTCTTTTGTTATATTGATTTTAAAGAGTGTACGAGTTCACGTCCCGTCTAGTATATTATATATTGCGGGGTTAGTTTTTATTACACTACTAACGGCCCGCTCCGGCTTTGCTTGGGAAGTAGCGCACACGATGTAAAGAATTTTAGGTAATTTTTTTACACATTGGGTTACATTATTAGAGTTTCAGTGAGGATCCCAAATTTTTTTGAAAATATAATAAATATAACCTATATCACCCGGGGATAGCGTAGCTTTCCAAACAGTGAAAGAATTTTTCAAATCGGTTCAGTAGTTTTGGAACCTATTCAATACAAACAAACAAACAAATCTTTCCTCTTTATAATATTAGTACCTATAGATATAGTTTTTATTTTTTATTGCTTATATGTTTGGACGAGCTCACAGCCCACCTGGTCTTAAGTGGTTACTGGAGCCCATAGACATCTACAACGTAAATGCGCCACACACCTTGAGATATAGTTCTAAGGTCTCAGTATTGTCACAACGGCTGCCCCACCCTTCAAACCGAAACGCATTACTGTTTCACGGCAGAAATAGGCGGGGCGGTGGTACCTACCCGTGCGGACTCACAAGAGGTCCTACCACCGGTAATTAATTTAGATTATACTCTTTTATCATAGAAGTCCCTCGTAGGCACATTAGTACATTTGGTACCTGCTTCCATGATTTGAACACCCGCATATTAGTAGCATGGTTCGATACGAGTACACTGGATGGTTAGCTGAAATAACCCCTTAGGCTACCAGCGAATATATAGGGAATAAAAAAAAGCATGTGTGCAATTCACACGTGGTTGAAGTGAAACCTTCAAACATTTTGGCTTCAAAATAATGAGACGAATGTAAATTTTTGGGAATAATTATTGTAGGGTGATCATAGTGATACAAAGTTTGATAATTATTGTACATTTTATTCGTATACCTATATTATTACATAGATTTATTCAGAATGTATTAATATTAGGAACGAAGCAGAGCACTAAGAACAGCACTAATATAAGAAACACTGTATAACGCTTCCTATCTCATTTTCTCACACGTTAAATCTTATGAATTTATGTGTCTGTCTCTTTTTACTGTCGCTTTTTCGTTTCATCGACATCATTCGCATCACAACGATGCTAAAGAAGTTTTTCGCTTCAATAATAAAAAGTACTCTGGGTGTCCTTAGCCCTTTAGGCCACGACGACTCCGTAATGTTTATGAAAACATTGTATCCACGATCTAGGTCTGGTCACCGTTCTCGTCGAGCCCTTCGTCGCAAGCAAATTAACCCATAGACAAGCAGCCTGAGTTTCTCGTCGGATATTCTCAATCGGTCATGTTTCTGATCCGGTGGTAGATTCTGCAAAGCACTGCTCTTGCTAGGGCCAGTGTTAGCAACACTTCCGGCTTGAGTCCCGTGAGCTCACCTATATGTTAGGGTGAAGTTGAAATAGTCTCTCAAGGCTATCAGCATAGGCAGCAAAAACGATCTAGGTTATTTTAACCCATGGTTATAAAATTCACCAAATCTTCTAAAGTCGGGGCAGACATATTATAAACATCCCCAATTTAGCGAGCTGCAGGGGAGACTTGCATTTACATACAGTGCACCCGACGGTGTTTTAAAACTCAAACAGATTTATCTTTTTGCATGAATAATAGACGATCTCGTTTTCAAAAAAAAACACACAAGAAAATCGAATTTGCATAGTAATGCTTTTATTTTTGCTGTAACATTTTTATTAACTATTAGCTGACCCGGCAGACTTCATAGTGCCTCAATCGATAAATAAAAGACCTAAACTTTTGTATAAAATAAACTTAAAACAAACAAAAGGAATCTGTCCGACGGGGGACACATCGAAAGAAAAACAAAAATTTTATTTAATTCCGACCATTTTTATATGTATCTACCTTTTAAACCTTCTCTGAACTTCCACAAATAATTCAAGACCAAAATTGGCCAAATCGGTCAAGCCGTTCTCGAGTTTTAGCGAGACTAACGAACAGCAATTCATTTTTATATATGTTACCGGAAATGTATGTAATCCGTCATTGTATACAATTCCTAGGAAATGCATGTAATTCCTAAAATCGCACGGAAATGTGTGAAATAAATTATATTATACTTACACATTACACATTTCCTAGGAAATCTATACATTTCCTAAATAGCAATCGGAAATGTAAAACATTTAAGATATTGGTGGGTACGCGGGGACAGCGGGACGAGTCTTGCACTACGGTCCGTTGCCAACTTGCAATCCACTGGAACCGGCCAGGGATTTAAGAAGTGCCTTTGCAAGAAAAACTGTGCTACATCAAGATGTCTGTGTTTTAAAAATAAAGTACTATGTACTTCCAAATGCCATTCGAGCTTACCCTGCAAAAATAAATAGCTATATGGACTGACAAACTAATATAATATAAAGATTTACTTTTATACTTTGACATTTATAATTACTTAATTACCAGACTGATTACTTGCCAAATGAAAATTTGATTTTATAAGAATAAATATAAGTTGATTTTGTGATACGTTAAAAGTTAATAGATAGTTAATTTTAGAAGTTTTAATTAGTAAGATAATATGAATATATTATTATTATTTTACGGTATGACAAAAAAATATAATTAACAACGTGTTTGATTACAGAAAGCATTTACTTTATACATTTCCTAATACGATATTGGAATTATATACAATTCCGAGGAAATTTATACATTTCCTAGGATATCTATACATTAAATAGTTTTTCAAACAATATTTTATACATTTCCTAAATAGTATCGGAATTGTACACATTTCCTAGGATTTGTATACAATTCCTTGATTTCATACATTTCCGGTAACATATATATAGATTAATCTAAAATAAATTTATAAGTACTTCATTTAAAACACTCTGGGATTATAATAACAATATCGCGCTAGTGCTATGACCCTGAAGTCGGTCTTGGCCGGTCAATAGACTCCGCCATTCATTCCGGCGCTGCGCAATATCTTACCGAAACTTGATCAGCTACAGCTCAACATCAGACTAGCGGTACTTGGGTCTCCCTACGAAATAGTGTCCCTTCAGTATACCCGTTTCACAGCCCGATCTTGCTCCATCAGCACTACATGCCACCTGAGCCTAAGCGTCTTCATCTTCCCCAGAATATTTGGCTCACCAACAAGCTCATCCACATATTTGTTTTTCCGGATGTCCCAACTGCCGTCATCCTTCTGTACGGACCTTAAAATCTTTCACACTTTAATAACGCTCAATTTAAAGCCAAGCTGTCGATTCCCAGCTGCATCGCTCGAAACTTAGCCTCTTGGTGTCATTTACAATTTGGCCATTTGTTATATTCTTGTGGGTATAACAAATAAATTTTACAAAAAAAATCTGTTGAAGTACGTACTTAACAAATGTTCACGATTGACTTCTACGGTGAAGAAATAACATCATGTAATAAAAATTAAACCCGCAAATTTTAATTTGTGTAATTACTGGTGGTAGGACTTCTTATGAGTCCGCACGGGTAGGTACCACCACCCCGCCTATTTCTGCCGTAAAGCAGCAATGCGTTTCGGTTTGAAGCGTGGGGCAGCCGTTGTAACTATACTGAAACTTAGAACTTATATCTCAAGGTGGGTGGCGCATTTACTTTGTGGATGTCTATGGGCTCCAGTAACCACTTAACACCAGGTGGGCTGTGAGCTCGTCCACCCATCTAAGCAATAAAAAAAATATATTATTCGGAACTCGTATATATGCAAGCTTATATCGAAAATGTCGTAAGCGAGATTCAGGCATCTGTCAAATATCTTGCGTTGTATGATGGCTACCCACCACATTCTCGTATCACGAAACAACTTTGGATTTTGAAATTCACATCTATATATTAATACGTGAAGCCAAAAATTTGTGTCCCTTTTTACGAAAATTGCGCGAACGGAGGAGTATGAAATTTTCCACACTTATAGAGAATATAGAGAAGAAGTGCACAATGCTAATATTTTTTTAAAATAATGCATAAAAGATACATTAAATCAATAAAGAAAACATTACACACACTACATACCATGTACTTGACGCACACACACGCATACTATTTATTGTCAAACTTTTGTTCTTGATGTCTGTTGTCAAATTGAGAATAGATTAAATATTGTTTGTCTTTGTTAATATTTTTTATAGTGTAGTCTTGGTGAAATTTGTGATTATATAAGTATAAAATACAATCATAATAGTGTACAAACTTACAATTCCAATTAATTATAGTCGAATTTCGACTACTACGGGACCTCTAGTTCATCTAAATTCCTAAGCCTAATATTATGATAGTCAAGATAAAACCAGAACTAAACAGTGCGATATCCGTGGAACTTTCGACGTGTCTTCAAATAATCCTCTTCCCTGTGGAATATAGGCTGATCACGTAACGGAAAGTGAACGCAGACTGATGTAGAGGCATCCGCATTGTGATTCAGGGCGCGTCTCGTCGCGACCTACCCTCCGTATCGATTCAGGCGCGGACGGAGTTTGACCTTCGACGACATTAGGATTTCCAGGGCTCTACGTTTTGCGGGAAGTGTTTATCCGGTTTGGTAGTTAGATTTAGAATTTTGAACATTTGATATTTCATTTTCTTACTGAAATTTACGATTCGTGGTAGGTATAGGTAGCTAAGCGACCTTTTCATATATTAATTTTGAATTTATCGAATAAAATTAGAAAACCAAAATGACAATTTGTGTATATATCTGAATTTCAGTGACATCTTGGTTAAATGTAATTAATACCAATGTAAACGAGGATATCATAATTATGTCGCCATTAAAATCGTAATACCTCACCGGCGTTTTATTTCAAAATATTTACGTTACCACTGAAGGAACATGGATCACATTATAATATCACTCATTGACGAACAAGCATAATGCTAAAGTTATTTGCTCAATAGCCGTCGAATTTTTCAAATAAACAAAAACAAAGACTGCGAAACCAAAGGCCATCGAACTCGTTATTCGTGTCATAGAGATTAAAAAAAAGGATTGTTTTTCCAAAAATAAGATAAGAGAACACAATCTTGATTCGCATTTTGGGGTTAAAATTTTTTATCTTGATAAATCTGTTTGAATATCTAAACATAGCTCGCCGACAACATCTGTGTCTGTATCTGTGGATCTTCTCAGTGGGTCGCGTTTCCGATCCGGTGGTAGATTCTGCAAAGCACTGCTCTTGCTAGGGCCAGTGTTAGCAACACTCCGGCTGAGCCCCGTGAGCTCACCTACATGTTAGGGAGAAGCTGAAATAGCCTCTCAAGGCTATCAGCATAGGTAGGAAAAAAAACTTATTCATGAACAACTTAAACAATGCGGAGCAACATCTGCGCATTTATCGTGATACAAAATCAAACCTTTACATGCAAAATTTCGAATGAGTTTAACACGTTGACTGCGAGACTGTATGAGAGATTTTTAGGCGGTACCTATGAGGTCTTTCCAAGGTAAGATTGGACTTATTTACCGCATAAGACCTGATAGGCCTCAAAAATGTTTTCGAATGTACTCACAGTTATAGAAATGTGGACTAGCGAAAAGTTTTGACGTCTGTGGGGCTTTTAAGTCGCAAAACGCAGTCAACGTGTTAATATCATTCAATGGATTTTAAGCATCCAAACAACGTATTGTTATGTTATAACAATAAATTTACTAACAAAATCTTCATCGAATTTACGTAATACGTAAACAACAACAAAAACATGTAAATCAAAAGACGCGTCCATTAAAATGAAAAGTGGAAAACACAAGGCAGCACAATAACCCGCGTTCCGAGTCGCAGGCACGTTTCAATGAGCACTGCAGTCCTCGCCGAGATGACTTCTTGTGTTCATGTCAGCCTGGTACTTCGCGAAGTAAAATGTACGCTTTTAACCGACTTTGTATATAAAAGGGACGTCTCAAATCGGTACATTTTATGAGATAAGCTTACAAACGGCTTAGTTCTGGGAAACATTAGGATATAGTCAAAATCGGAACAGGAAAATTTCTTTGTTTTCTAACACTCGTTTTCCTAATAGTTCATGGGGTTTCTTCGCGTAATGTTTAGCAGCGAATCCACAATATCAACTCATCACGATTACAATACTAAGCGTGATTGTGTTAAATTTGCCCTGGCGGTAGAATGTCTTGTGATTTCGCACGGATAGATCTCTCACCGCCTTGCTTATTTCTGCCGTGAAGCAGTAATCCATTCCGGTTTGAAGGGTTGGATAGCCGTTGTAACTATACTGAGACCCTGGAACTATTATCTCAAGGTGGGTGGCGGCATTTACGTTGTAAGACTCTATGGGCTCCGGTAACCACTTAATACCAGGTCCGCTGTCCACCCATCTAAGCAATAAAAAACGTGTGGCACTCAAAGACTGCCGCGGTATTAAAATAATTTAATATTAAAACAATAATAAAATAACACCACGCTATATTTATAAACATTAACAAAAGCAAAACATTAACTGTGCCCTTCACGCTCATAAGCTAGACCGCGCGAGTGAGAGATGGGCAGACTTTTCATGATGCGCATGCAGTGCGACGTCACGCCGCGCGTTTATTCACAAACACTACACAAGCGCAACGTGTGAATGTGTTGAACGCGAGCTACATGATAGGCGGAGTGGGGTGTGTTAGGTTTTATTTTCGTTACGGAATTTCTTGATTCGGTCTCGGCGCTCAAAGCCTCCGATAAAAGCTTTGCAATCGCTTAAAAAGAAATTACATAAAACCTTAGACGTTTGAACGAATAGCAAATATATGGTACACCTTAAATCACGTATAGTTTAAATACTTTAAGGAAAATAAATGTGTATTTGAATGAATGAATATGAATAAAGAAGAGCACGAAGGACAGGCACGTGGAAACAGTAATATTGTGATAGGCTGCATGCTTGCGTCGTACTTACGTGACGGTACTATGGACAATGCTATGCAACATCACTGTATTTTAGACAATATTTTTTCTATATTTTCGACAGGCGGTACCGCTAGGATAGTTTATAACAACATGTGGACATGCTTCCTTTATTGATCAAAAAATTAAATTTAACCACATAATAAGACATGCGACAGACATGTGAGCCTTTGACAAAAAAATTGCCAGTTTGTTATAGATAAAATTACGGTTTTCTGTTTATCTGTTGTTCTATTTCTAGTCAGTAATATGTTCGTATAAAATAAATTGTGACTTGTTTGAAATATAAATCATAACAAAACATAAATAATAAAGACAAAAATAGTTACGTATACAGACTTTTATAATTCCCAATTTTATCGATACGTAAATTCGTCATAAATAAACATCTTACATAGAACCGTTCAGGATAGGATGCACCCTTCAGGAAATCAGGGTGCATACCCCACGTTCCCCGCCAGAGATATATGATTTTAATAATCGCCAAGATTACAGTAAGAAGGGACAGAATTCCTCAAGTGTCCCTCGGAGAGTGCCTGTCTGTCTTGAGAAATGCCTCCGAAGCTATTTCATTTGTGAGGCCACTTGATATATGTACAGTCGTATTCAAAAAGGGACGCATCTTTTTATTTGATCTCAAATTCTTTTATTCCAAAGTCCTTTTAAAAGTTTGACGTTTGTTGAATACTTTAATTGAACGTTCCTTTTGTTCAAAGAAAACAGAAATGTAAATAATGATTTATTTGATGAGTACCTAATGTGAAGTGTGTTTGTGATCACTTCTTGTTATTGTTGTTAATGAAAATCTGGCTTGTTTTATAACTATTCTATATTTCTATTTTGTCTTTTCCTTCAATAATTACAATTAATTCTATCTAAGGCTATTTTTACATCTTTCAGTTTCATGACAATGACATTTGCCACAACATTGGCAGTGACATGTCATGTGATGTTCAATTGTCATTTCTTAACAGTTATTTTTGTTGTAAATATAGTCTTGCCAATAATCAAGAGAATAATAATAATAATAAATATATTCAAGTTGCGAGCCACGCGGAGGACGTTTTAAAAAATGAAATTATATTTTGAGAACGTATATTCTGCTCCAAATCTGGCTTAAGACTAACTTATTATTAATCTTAATTTAAAGGAAAGTGCATCGGACCACCGGTCCAGCGGATGGCGTCGTCTGCGAATTCCACAATACAGCAGTTGAGTTCGCCGAAGATCTGCCTTTGCATACTTGCGTCAGCAGATGTGCCCGACGTAACTATATATTGTTAATGACAAAGACATCGATTGGGTACTCCTGACTGATATATTTTACGTAAGTTCAGAGGTATATGACGCGCACACTTCAAAATTCACGCCACAATTAATTTTCGCGCGTTAATCTCGCGATGTCTCAAGATGGCGTCGAAATATGGCGTCTAGTGCAAGTGGTGCAGCGGTTTCTTAATAACGAAGCTCTCTCATGTCAAGTATGGTTTAATTTGTGAAGAGCATCTGTTTATTTATTGTTGATATATAAATTGTTACTATATGAGGATCTGCGTTTAGATTCATAATTTTTCCGTAGCTTAGTTTCTTTACGAAAATTTGATGAGTTTTTTTAAGAGACTTGTTGTTCTATTGTTTAGTTAATGTCAATAAAATAATATTATTACTTCGACCTGACATCGTGAAAATAATGTTGCTAGAAAAAAAATAGTGCCGCTCGCTAAAAAAAGCGTATTTTTGTAAGTATTTAAACTACTTTTATATTATTATATTTAAAACGTGGTAGATATTTGAATTTCTGTATTACGTCCGTTTTGGCAGGTCTATGTGTGCTTAGTGTGAGTTATTTTACGAGTACCCGCGGTTATTGAGGTACCGCGGGTGACGTCGCGGGGCGAAGCTAGTCTAAAAAAAGTAACCTAAGTTACTCCTTATATCATCAGCTACCTATCAGTGAAAGTCTCGTCAAAATCGGTCCAGCCCTTCCAGAGATTAACCGTAACAAACAGATAGACATATAAACAGACAGACAGACAAAAATTAAAATGTTTTAGTGTATGTACTGTGGCATATAATACTTACACATTTGGTAAAAATTGGTTATTTTATTATTACAAACAGATGACACTCCAAATTTTTTTATTTGTATAGATTACATTATTATTGTATCTTCTTCTTCAACCTGTGTCCACCACATGGTGAGTGTAGATCTCCTCGAATGCACACCATTCTCTTCGGTCTCTTGTCTTTCTCATCCAATCTCTACCAATCACTTTGACCAGGTCATCGGTCCACCTCGTTGGCTGTCTACCCACGTTACGACGTCCAGTACGAGGTCTCCACTCCAGTATTTATGTGCCCCACCGATTGTCAGTGCGGCGGCATATGTGGCCGGTCCACTTTCACTTTTTCCTAGCAATCACTTTGGCTATGTCAGTCAAACCAAATCAGTCCAGTATTATTGTATGTTCTTCTTCTTCTTTGTCGCTTCCTCATTACTGTGGGTCGTGACCACCTTGGTTCAGTTTTTGCACTAGCTTCCTCCAATGTTGCCTGCATTCGGCCTGCTTAATGGCGCCTGAGGCGCTGGTGTTTGTGGCCTCCTTGCCAATGTCCGTCCACCTGGTTAGCAATCTTCTTCAACTTCTCTTAACTTCCACGTGACCTACAACTATTAATTTTTCCAAGTTCTCAGGATTTTTTCGGGCCACATGTCCGAAGTACTTGAGGAGACGCTGTATACAGATCGTAGATAGACGGGCTTGACGTTTAGCTCCGAGAGAATTGACACATTTGTTCGGCGCTCCGTCCACGATACGCCCAACATTTTGCGCCAACACCAAATTTCAAATGCGTCAATTCTCAATCGGGTATTGTATAGTCCACTCTAATTCTGAGATCCACCCTCATTCGCACGTGAAGCGGTCTGTCACATTTACTATAATTTATATCCGTGTTCTGGGTTAGCGCGGTAGCAGAGCGGCGGTTATGAAATTAGTTAGGTGGCAGTCAGACAGATAAATTAGTTTAGTCCCGTCTCCTATGTAGGTACTTACGTGCTCCAAAATGTATGCGCCAGAAGCCATGTTCACTGTTTAATTCATAAACCAACACTTAGGCACATTCATTGTTCGATAGACAAAAATGTTTTTTATGATAAGGATATGTATGGTATTATTAGCCTTAGATGAGTAAAATTATAATTTGCGTAATAACTGGTGGTAGGACCTATTCTGAGTCCGCACGAGTAGATACCACCACCCTGCCTATTTCTGCCGTGAAGCAGTAATGCGTTTCGGTTTGAAGGGTGGGGCAGCCGTTGTAACCATACTGAGAACTTAAAACTTATATCTCAAGGTGGGTGGCGCATTTACGTTGTAGATTTCTATGGGCTCCAACCACTTAACACCAGGTGCGCTGTGAGCTCGTCCATCCTGTCTGTGATTGGTTTACATTTCAACAGTTGTAATATTGTAACATTCCTTCTTACCAATTAATTTAACTGCAGACTAACAAAGCAAATTAAACAAATATGGCGGCGGCTGCAAAATTCCATAAATTATTAATATATTTACAATTTATTTTATGGTTCCACCCGCAAAAATAGTGAATTTATTAATTTGTCGTTGTGCGTTTATAGCTCGGAGCTAAAAATATGCATAAGGGAGATAGTCACACAAAAGCTTTAGGGGACGCTTCTATTGAAGCTTTTACAATAGATTTTCAGTTAAATTGAGGCTTCAGGCTATTGGCGATAATAAATGCTCATTATAACGAATAGTGATATACTACACACATATATAAGCTCCTAAACATATATGAGTTTATTCTTCGTGTCTGTGTACGAATGTGTTGTGGGTTTTATTGACATAAATAGGCAGATGAACTCACGGCCTTAAGCAGTTAATGGAGCTCCTAGATACCACAATGCAAATGACGACGTCGTTTTTAAGACAGCACGTAAAAAAAATTGCTCTATCACAAGGTTTTCACATGAAAATTTCTCTTCAAAGTTAGACTGTACAGTGGGTGGTACTCTTGTGAGCGTACAATGTGACTAGCTTAAGACAGAAACCTGATGTTCAGAAATTAGGTATGAAAACAGTAGGGATACTGCTACAAATAATGGACAAGAAATTAGATGCAGTCCGTGAAAGATAAGGTCACGTACCTTGATCTCCGGACTAACAGCCTGATAGACTAATAGCAATAAGATCTTATTAGAGGATTAAAAAAATAAACAATCTATTCAATCTCTCGTTGGTCAAAAAACAGCCCTCTGTTTAAATCACTGAACAGTTTTTATAGTTGTAAGCGATTAGCAGCCGAACTCTTTAAGTAAAAACTAGAGGACCCGCAGTAGTCGAAATTCGACTATAATTAATTGGAATTGTAAGTTTGTACACTATTATGATTGTATTTTATACTTCTATAATCACAAATTTCGCCAAGACTACACTATAAAAAATATTATCAAAGACAAACAATATTTAATCTCAATTTGACAACAGACGTCAAGAACAAAAGTTTGACAATAAATAGTATGCATGCGTGTGTGCGTCAAATACTACGTATGTAGTGTGTGTAATGTTTTCTTTATTGATTTAATGTATCTTTCATGCATTATTTAAAAAAAATATTTGTATTGTGCACTTCTTCTCTATATTCTCTATAAGTGTGGGAAATTTCATACTCCTCTGTCCGTGCAATTTTCGTAAAAAGCGATACAAAGTTTTTGCTTCACGTATTAATATATAGATGTTTCAGAATATCGCGATGAAAATTAATACAGTATTTTCTTCGGTTTTTACGAATCTAAGATACAATTAAAACTACTTTTGGGGTATAATCTCGCGTCTTTTATTATCATTATATGATTTCTGACTTTCTGACCAATCTCTAGACTTTCGACCTCAAGATATTATTAGTTCATTCTATGTGAAATGAAACGTAAAAGTCTAGACTTTATAGAAAAATAGACGGCAGTTAGCACAATATTCAAATGTCAACGAATAACTCAACCTTAGTCGTCCGTGATGACCACGAAAACTGTGAAAATCTCGAAACTTCAGTATTAATATAATGACAATATGAAATGCGGGATTAAAAAACGTAAAAGTAGTTTAATTGAAAAGTGTTATGTTTAAAATGTAATTTGATTTAAATACAAATTTAAGATACGCGCCATAATGCAGAGCAAACGGAACAATCCTGGGGCGACGGTTTGTTTTAATGCAATTGTCATGCAAATTTCAAAATTATTCGTTACCGGTTAGTAGTGATGAGGCGGTAAGTGAATCGTGTGTTCCGGATCTGGATATTAATAAATTATATAATACAATAGAATAGAATAAAAATGTAAAATAGAGTCGTCGACATAATTAAAAAGCTACTTTTATTTAATGTTTAATGTTTACAATTTTTGTGGTCAATAACGAATGGCAGTCTCACGTACGATTAAACCGTAAAAGTCATTTAAATTACAATAAACTATATTGGTATTTACTAGAAAATGATTCTAATGATGGTAAAGAAAGTATACGGACTTGGCCGGCTACTACTATTTCTTTCCAGTACACCGTAATTTAAGCATCGTCGTTGGCTTAATTTAAAAAAAAATAGTCTTGTAAATCCTACAATGATACTGTGTCGCTTATCTCTGCCAAAAAGCTATCACGCATTTAATGAGTAAGGTAAGCATTTCAATAAATATTTAGATTTTGACGGATTTTTCGTATCGTGGCGTTGAGACCATCTGCCGATCCACGTTAATGAGCAAAAATCAGGTTCGAAGGACCATAAATTGTTAAATTAGATTTATTAATCTGACATATTTAGTATTCATATTGCAGTGATAATGAAAATATGACACTAGTTGCTCATTCACGCCGAACGATAAGTTAAAAAAAAAACAAGAAACGAATGCGAAAAATCTAACCTTAATAATAACAACAAAGAAATGAATCATTTGATTCAGATTCACCGAATATTCAGCCCATCTCTAATACAAAGCTTAGAGAACTTCCGACGATCTTCATAACCACCCGAATAAGCGCTATTAAATTTAAATACGACATTACGCTTTTGTTTCTAACATTACTAATGTTTAAATGGAAAATCCTTTTGCGCTTTAATTACTAGTGAAATAAATGTTTATTTTGCATGTACCAGGTTGTATATTAAATGCCCGCCGACATTTTAGGTAATATTCTAAGGGACCATCCGATAACTTTTTTTCAAGAGTAATTGAGTAACTTTTAATTACGAGTATTAATTTCAATATAGGGCGTATTATGAAGCCTCATAGGTAAGTATCACCGTTCGTCCTTATATCTCCCACGAAGTTGTCAAGCGTCTGGTTTAAAGTTTAGGATAATTGCTGTTACAATACAACTGGAACTTCAACTTCATGACTGGAAGTGAGTGGCGTTCCCATTAAGACTTAAGACTTCGTTAATTATACCCACGTTCACTGTGGGCTTGTCATCCTCTGTTTCATTTTGTAGACCATTCGTACCAAATATCATTATAAAAAAGAAATCTGCGAAATCTTCTATGTTTCGAATATTAAAATAACTGTAAACAGTTTGCTTGGTCACGGACTATTAATGCGTTCTTAGATATTTTAAGAATTATTCTTAGTAGCGTCTACTTTTTTAGCTTTATAACTGATTTTTTTTTTTTTTTTTACTACCTCCCCCACTACCAGAGACAAAAAGTCTCTCTCTTACTCGTTCGCGTCTAGTTTTCTACACACATGAAAAATTTAGTAACTGAATTAAATTTACACTGTGCGGCGTCTGTTTAAAGACCATATTAATCATGCAACAACGGATCTAAATTAAAGAAGGAATGAGTCTAATTTAAATATATTACCTGCCATTTCACTTTAATTAAGAAATAGAAATTATGGGACTGTTTGACTGACTGACTCGGTGGTGTAGCATTTAGCGCCCCTGACTTCTGGTCCGAGTGTCGGTTCCCACATTGGGCAAACAATTGGGTTATTAAAAGGTTCGTTGGATTTTTTTGTGGGTGTTTAATATCTATATATGTATATATACCAATCTCTGGTTCCCATACAGCTAGATAATCGTGTGTTACTTCTACCCGATTTGTTGTTTTTGTGTTGATGATTTAAGGTTCTTGAATGATATTAAAATATATATTTATCGCAAATATCTATATGGTGAAACCCTAAGTCGCCTTTTACGACGCTAAATCGAAAAGAAGAGGTGGTTCTAATGTGGGCAATAACCACACAGCTTAAAACTGTCTCCGGTTCATTCTTTCCGATGCTAGTTGGAACTCAATAATAATAAATGAACCGTTAGTTCGTCCATCCGTCTAGAGTAATCAAATTAAACTAAATAAAAACTATTGACACTACTGATATTTTTTCCAAAAAATATATAATAGTACCATGAAAAATCATATAAAATATTTTAGCTGCCTAAGGAACCCCAGAAAAACCTCATTAATCCAAATAGGGTGACCATGAGCGTCAGGTGTGTTGAACTGTTGCAGGCCCTGTTTATGGGAGCCATATTTCAGTTCCCGGATGAGACAGTCCCCGCTTGATTTGCATTTGACAACGACTTGATCGTAATAGCCGCGGGCCACCCTCCTTTTTATGGGAATAATCCTGATATGTGTATATTCTAGTTCAAAATTTCGTTTCCAATAATATTATTATCCGAGATGTCGAGAGATGAGAGTTGTGATTTTTTTTCTTCAAAATTTCACTTTCGATATGAGTTATCTAAGAATATTTAATATTAATGCCGAATTTTGTGGAGATCCGTATTGATATGTGGATCACTAGACAAAGGCCTATTTCACCATATTTTTAATCATTGACATGAATACCGGTCTGACTTCGTGAACTATATTTGTAGCTTCACGGCAGAAATAGGCATGGCGGTGGTACCTACCTGCGCAGACTGTCAAGAGGTCCTACCGCCAGTAACACTTCTATTAGGTTGACATAAAGTCGTAGTTAAAAATACCAATGCTTGAATTATTAAGTAAGATGGACATTCCAAAGAATATGCTGACAAAAGTATGATGTTTCTTCATCGGTCATTGATGCATGAGAAATTACTCTCATTGTAGCCAATCAAACGTTTGAATTATTCCCACACACAATATTCACTGAATTGAGACCACCCAGGGTCCCATTTGTCCGGTAACTCGACCAGTGGAGCCCCCCCTGCTTCCTGTCATAATTATTGGAATCATCATTTCTTCGTATAAAGTATGCGTACACTTACAAAGTACTTAACACTGTAACAGCATACTTTCGGTATCAGGCAAAGATTATAGGCAACTATTAACATTACAAACCGCTTAATTAGATGAACAGTGAGCTTAATCACTAATCGACGAATCGTAAACATAATTACTCTACACTACTTTGTAAACCGCTAGCCATCCATGACCACGAAAACTGTATTTGTAACGTCGAAAAAAAACGCGAAATGAAATCGTAAAATAAATTTTAATTACAATAATCTATATATTAATACGTGAAGCAAAAACTTTGTACCCCTTTTTACAAAAATTGCGCGAACGGAGGAGTATGAAATATCTCACACTTATAGAGAATATAGAGAAGGAGTGCACAATGCTAATATTTTTTTTAAATAATGCATAAAAGATACTTAGTCTTACTAAATCAATAAAGAAAACATTACACACACTACCATGTATTTGACACAACACATACATAAAAATGTTACTGTCAATTGGGAAACTTTTGTTATTGTTTAAAAAGTCTGGGGTCGAATTGAAAATAGATTAATATTGTTTGTCTATAGTATTATTGATCTGTAGTGCAGTTTTAGCGAATACTATGATTATAATCGAAATATAATAGTTTTTGACAATAGAACCATAATAATGTTTAAACTTATAATTTTAATTAATTATAGTCGAATCTCGACTAATGCGGGGCCACTAGTTATAATAAAAATACGTCAGTTTAAAATCTATACGTATAAATGAAAATGACTTTTTTTTAAATGGCCGTACCCGGAATTTTGAATAAACTTTTCATTGTACGTACGCCCTTTGACTGTTCATTGAATGCTCGGGGCGAACTCTGAATTACTCCTGAATTCATTTAAAGGATTTTGAACCTTATGTGTATGGCTGTATAATTTTTGAATATTATGATTTTGTATCGATGCCGGAGAGTACGTTATTCGATGTCTACTTTCTGACGCGTATGAAATTTTTCATTAAAATGTTGCAAAGTTTCGAGGTTGAGTGATTGAAATTTACGCGTTCGTATATACATAATAGATACATGATTGAAAATATTTTAATGAGTCAATATCGCTTTTGGTTATCTCATTGATCGAATATCGATTATTTTAATTTTGAATATCGAATGATTAAGAATGGAAAATGAAAAGCAAAATTTATGATTGAATTAATATGAGACCAGACAACGCTCAAAGTTCAATGAACTTTTTGGAAGAACCTGCAAAAGCCACATCCAGCGATTTGTTTCATTTTCCAATAATCGTGCATTTTCACCGATTCTAAATGGCTAATAAGCCACCATTACTATTACAAGTTTAAGCCTGAATAAAACCAAATTCACACAACATCAGACATCATGTTACCACCAAAAAGCCAAGGACACAATACAACGTCAGCACTATCGCCTATCTTGACATATTTAATTGGTATCTCGATTGCTCAGGAATAAGAGGAATCTTAATCTTTAAACCAGAACGCCTAGGTGCTTCGTAGCAAAAATAGATAGCTCGGTCCCGTCGCTTACAACGAAGGGTTCGGCGAGTAAACTAATCCACAGACACAGCCCACTGAGTTTCTCGCCGGATCTTCTCAATGGGTCGCGTTTCCGATACGGTAGTAGATTCTGCGAAGCACTGCCTTTGCTAGGGCTAGTGTTAGCAATGTCCTCAGGTTAGAGCCCTGTTACTAGACCCTGTTACTCTAAGCTCACCTACTCGCTCGGGGAATCTAGTATAACCCCTCGAGGTTGCTAGAATAAGTAAGAAAAAGATCGCGTTCTGTGAGTATTGTATCGAGGATTTGTACTCGCCAACAAGCATTGCAGGTTGGTAGTGGATAGTCTACTTGGTATTAATTGGTTACTTGAGTCTATAGATAACACAACGTGGTGCTGCCAGCCATTTTAAGATATAAGGACGAACGGATCTCCTATTCTTCAAACCGGATTATGTGACGGCTCCGCAATAAACACGGACACTATTGTGACACTGAGCCAACCTATCATATCATCATAAATAATGCCGTGTGACATTTCCAAATAATGGCATTGCTAATGTCTATGAGTGGCATCAGTGATGTCCATGAGCGACATTTCTGAAGTACAACGTCTCCAGGTTAGAGCCCCGTGACCTCACCTCGCTCGGTGAATGTAGTACGACCCCCGAGGTCACTTTATTAGAATAATATAGGTAGCTCGGTGATACAGTACTGACGGCAGACATATGATACTCACCACGCATATGCCACCAATAAACGCATTTTTGTAGGTAGACAACAAAAACGCAACAAAAATACTAATTACCATTTCCGTTTGTTTCAGGTAAATAATGCGAACTTAAGAGTCGTAAGTAAAATTTCTCCTTGAAACTTTGAAAGCGCTCAATTCGCTTCGCATTGTACAGGTAGCTTCAATTTAGCCCTTTTTGGAACTAAAAAGCACTTAAAAGTTTGAAGCTTCAGACAGGGGCCTCTCATCTCGTCTAGACTTACAGGACATCTAAGTTTCTTCAAAAGATTTTTTATGAATCAAGTCAGCCATTTATTGGTACCGTTGGAAGAAACATAGACTTTTTGTTTTCTTGCAGTGGTTATATCGAAAAATGTCTTAAAATATTTTGAAACTACCATAGTTTTCAATTTGGAAAAGTTTGAAGTTTTGCTGACGAAGCATGTTGCGGATAATAACATGTACTTTTAGGTTAGGAATATTGTGTTCTTTTTTTTTTATATAATAAATAAAATTAAATTTAGGAATAAATTATCTTCTGTTTTTTCCGTTTCTATTTACTGAGATAAGATAATGTATGGTGTTCATTATAAATTATTTGGAAAATCATTTAAAAAAGTACTTTTTTTTAATTAAGTACCTGTTTTTAAGCTAGGTGCCTTTAGTATGAAAAGATATTCGACATGAACACCATTCAGTCAATATTTTGACAATCAAGGTCCATTGATTATGTACGAAGTGTTCCGAATAAAACGACTTCGACGCGAATGTGTTCTACGATTTTAAGCCTTACTCAATACACTATAGATTTTTCAATTAATTGAGTATAGAACTAAAGACAAGCCGATGTAGTGTTATAGTGATGTCGACACACTTTGTAAATGTTAATGTGTATTTTAATATCAGTCACCGTAGTTTACTGAAAATTGAAAGGTTTCCGGGCCATCAGTAATACTTTTTTCCAAGAACAAAAGACAACACAATATAAATTCCACAATCCACAAAGAGATATGTGTTTGAACGTGGTTCTCCCACCCATCATAGAGAAAGCTTGACTACGCTGCAGAAGCAGAGATTAAGGCTGATGCGACTATAAAAACCTAAAACTATAAAGCACCACATTTTGTATTACAATTGGGTAGGTCACTAATTTGAAACACGAAAATTACTATAGTAATGTGTCTTCACGTATACTCACGGCTAATGGCTTAGTATATAAACCATGTAAATAAATGTAGTGATTTCAAGTGCAGTTTAGAATGTTTGTCTCTCGAATAATTTTATAGATACAAATACGGTCTAAAAAACAACAAATTTCTCCCGAAAATACTGAATTCTGTAACGGTATTTCGGTTGGTTGTAAGTCATTTATTGCTTAAATATTGTTTGATGCAAATCCTACGAGAGCTTACCAACTTCGCTTTAATCACAGCATTGTACTTATCTTTGTTGTTCTGCTGACGGTGCCGTATTCCGTAAGGAATTTTTTGATGGACAATGAACCCTTTCTTTGATAATATAACTCCATAGCATATAAAAAAAAGTATAAAATTTTACTTACCTTTTTTTTAGTGCTTAGATGGGTGGATGAGCTCACAGCCCACCTGGTATTAAGTGGTTACTGGAGCCCATAGACATCTACAACGAAATAGCGCCACCCACCTTAAGATATAAGTTCTAAGGTCTCAGTATAGTTACAACAGCTGCCCCACCCTTCAAACCGAAACGCATTACTGCTTCAGGCAGAAATAGGCAGGGTGGTGGTATCTACCCGTGCCGACTTACAAGACGTCCTACCACCAGTCACATTAGGCAACGTTGACAGTACCTTCCTCTTATCTATAATATTAAAAAATAAGGAACATGTCCGTACGTAATTGGCAAACTTATAAATTTAAATAAAACACATCGGTTCGGCGCGTTGCACGTTGCCCGGCGCACCCTTCCCGTTTGCATAAGTCACTAAAACGCACCCCTGCTAATGAAAACCGGAGGGAATTTTCGGGAAAACTCCTAATAATAAGGGGGTTGCAGTCCGTATGCGTTTGTAGGGAGCGGACGTTTTATTTTAGTAGTTTTTATTTTTTATTTTTAAATTAATCTAGTAACATAAATTCAATGCTCTATGAAAATAATTTTAAAATTAGTAGGCTTCGTGCTTAAACTTTTAGTTTCATGAATTTTATTAACCAATATAATATGAAAAATTGATCGAATTGCGACTTTCTTATAGTTTCTTTCTAATCATCATCATCATCAGCCTGCGGCAGTCCACTGCTGGACATAGGCCTCCCCCAAAGCTCGCCACTGAACCCGATCTTCGGCTCTACGCATCCAGTTACTCTACGCATCCAGTTTCTTTCTAATTCAAGTTTATTGTCAAGCCCACACACATAGTTTCGTTCAAACTAAACAAAAATAATGCAACTTCACATATTTTACTAGAAAGTAATTAAAAAAATACACCCTCCATGTTTTAAATCTCACTAAAAAGCTTTTAAAAACATATAAATTTGCGAGCGACTCCATACTCCGATAGTCTGTGCAATAGTAATTTTATCAACATAATTTCAAATGCACAATAATTCTAAATAACGCGAAATGAAAAATCACACACACGATGTTGACTATTGTTCATTAAATGCATATGTTACTATTTTCGAAGACAGAAAAACGTACTTTATACTGTCTCTAATACCACAGTATGTATTTAGAATTGAATACTCGAGTAAGATATCTTTAGCGGAACTGGTGATGCTTGGAGTATCGATAAGAAGTGCCTGAGGTTCTTTGGTATTTTACGTGAAACTGTCGAGTGACGAGTGTCGAGTGGCAGGTCTGAAAAGGCAACTCAAAATGACCATATCAAACGCGCTGACGTTTGAAAAGATCATAAGATATCTTACTAGTTTTGGTGACTTGAATCTAAGTCTTTAGCATACACGCTCTCTCCGTTCTTGTTTTTTTCCCAATAAGTAGTTTTCGTACAATCTTGGAGATTTCAAAAAAAATGCATCGTAATTAATAGATTTACTGGTGGTAGGCCCTCTTGTGAGTCCGCGCGGGCAGGTACCACCACCCTGCCTATTTCTGCCGTGAAGCAGTAATGCGTTTCGGTTTGAAGGGTGGGGCAGCCGTTGTAACTATACTGAGATCTTAGAACTTATATCTCAATGTGGGTGGCGCATTTACGTTGTAGATGTCCATGGGCTCCAGTAACCACTTAACACCACGTGGGCTGTGAGCTCGTCCACGCATCAAAGCAATAAAAAAAATAAAAAAAAAACAAATAGAACACAAGATAGAAATAAGAATATATCGATGCTTGAAAGGCAAACGTGACTAAGCGACAATGCGTGAACCTTACAGTAGACTAATTATTTAAAGTTGAAATAAGAAAAAATATATTTTAACGAATTTAGCTGTAGGATTGAAATGATTTTAATAGACCTATAGATAAATATATTTTTTTGTGCGCATCGAATATGGTTATTGCCTATCATTTATGTACAAAGCAGTTATTGTCGCTTAGTCACGTTTGCCTTTCAAGCGTCGATATGCATCCAAACTCCGGATACATTTAACAAAAATGTCGACTCAGATCTGGAATTGAACCCTAATATCTATGTAGTAGTAAAGGTCACTAATCGCTAGGTAAGGCCTTCAGCTAATAGATATGAGAAAGTTATATTAACATTCTGTCGTATAACTACAAAGTTTCAGTTGAAATCGTGTGATACACGACGTTTACTATGGCCGGAAGCTATGAATATTTATGCTACGCTATGAGTTTGTTTACATCTTTGTAATGTGTACAGGGTGTTTGAAAATGTAATAGAAACAAATATTTCTCCAACTGGCTCATGCAATTTTACGCAAAGCATAAATGAGAACATGAGACCTTTATCATTACCATTGAGTGAAAACAATCCTACAGACATTGGTAACTTATAAAGCATTCCTGTTTACAATAGGTAAAATTCTTCAATCTAAAAATCATATTTGTAATTTTAAAATAGCAGTTGTAGATTTTTCACTGTCACTGAATTATATTGGATTAATTAAAACTGTCTTTAAGGTTTTATTTTGGCGTTTATGATATATTAGAACGTCCGACGTTCTATGGTCCAAATTACCCTGAGTTCAATGTTACATAGCACGATACTGTTTGAATTACTTCTCAAATATGGTATAACAAATTTTAATATTTATTAAATAAATCAGATATAAAATATACAAAAATATCCATGGCAATTTTAGGTACAAACATTGGCTTGCGCCTTTTATTTTGTGGAACTCTTTATGTCGAAGTTTTAAAAACTAATGAAGCTTCACGAACTTTTCTTGCTCAATTTAATCTTTTACCTAAATGAGCGCATAAAACAACATCCTGTATGCGCTGATAAATTCTAAGATAGCAGGTAAGTTCGTGTCATCATTTATTTACGGAAGCGTAAAATACCTTCCCCATAATTTTGGTAATTATTTGAGAAGGGAATCAGCTATACAAACAGAGACGGTGTCTTTGAAGTCGAAAAGTTTGGGGCATAATAATGAGGCCTTGTTGATAGACAGTATTCGCCTTAGAGAGTGATAACAATAACGATTGTGACATTTATAGGGATGTTATTTTGAGAGCCAAAGCTGTAATTTTGAAGTCAACATTTTTTTTACTCTAACAAAAACACCGCTATCACTTAAAATACGATGAAACTAAAAAGTTATCGTACAAAGAGATATACGCACTGAAGAGGTCGGTACGTAGCCAGCAAATCAGAAGAAGCTCATGTCCAGCAACGAACCAGTCAGATGATAGCGATCGTCACTGACTGGTGCAACCATCCCACTCATTTCTGCCACCAATCAGTCGCGCGTTTCCGTTTGAAGGAAGCCTTAATTGCTTTTAATTGTATGACACAGATTGATGAACCAGCTTACCGTCTATCTGCTGTTAAAAAGTTATTAGACTTCATTGGTAGCATGAAATGAATGCCGTCGCCCACCTTGAGTCATGAGGTCTAAGTCTTAATCGTACAGTACAACAGCTGTCCCTCTTCGGCATGCATTACTGCTCTGTGGAGGTATCAAAGAAGGTGGTCTCCCGGCCTATTAAGTTTCCTCGTTCTGAAACAGAACTAGGAAACTTAGCGCCTTAACTTACCTTTTAAGCCCGAAATACAAGACTTATTCGCAGTAGCCATCAAAATCTCGAAATAATCATGGATTATGAAAAAATATAATATACATATCCAAATTTAAATTAATAGAGTGCACTTACTGGCTTACTTACTGGCGGTAGGACGTGTTGTGAGTCTGCACGGGTAGGTACCATCATCCTGCCTCTTTCTCTCTTTCTTTCGTAAAGCAATAATGCGTTTCGGTTTGAAGAGAACCTTAGAACTCACATCTGAAGGTGGGTAGCGACATTTACGTTGTAGACGTCCAGGGACCGCCTGACACCAGGGCTGTGAGCTCGGCCACCCATCTATGCAATAAATAAATGTGGCGGTAGCCATCATAGAACACAAGATATTTGACAGATGTGTGCATTTCGCTTACGAGATTTTCAAGATAAACTTGCGTATATACAAGTTCCAAACTAAAAACATTTGGATCGTCGCTCTACCAAAAAATTTCACCCGCTCGGTGGAAGATCTTCCCTTTAACATCTCAAAATAATTTAATTTTTTTTCGTAAATAATATTAAAATCTGTGTATCATCTCTATTCCTTAAGCTCTATTCTTCTGACATTTAACTACGATACAAAATCTCGTAATAACCAAGACACGGAGACACCTCGGAAGCCATTACACAATGACCGGACAGAACAATAGTCTATTGAAAAAGCCATCTTTTCACCGAACCCGACCTATGACTTTAATATATGTAGTGCGAAACCCATTGTTCCAGAAAAGCGTTGCCAAGTAATAAAAAGCGTTTGTCACAACACAAAGCATAAGCGACAGCGATTTTTTCATAACTTTAAATTCTTGTCTAATATTTAAAGATAAGTAGAAAAAAAACTACACAAATACCTCGTGTTTAACCCAGTACATTAAAAAATAGAGTTCGTCAAGTGAATTGTTTCAGAATCGCGCTACACTCGCAAGTTCCCAACGTCTTCACGTTACGTCTAGCGTGCTTATAAAATTGCTGCTTCTAATTCACATGGCAATGTGCTTGCTGCATGTAGCACAAAGAGTGAACTATAAAATATAAAATTAAATATAGCGTAAATAATGCAAAAAAGTAGTTCCGTGAGATCCATGGGAAGTAGATACTCAAAACCGAATCAAAAACTCTAATTTGTCAACTGCGTAAGTTCCAATATCTCCGTGGATGCCTGTTAGTAGTTGTTAGTACCCAACTCCGATGTAAGGTTCGTCCTTACACCACAGAACGTCACCGTCCTCAAACGTCCGAAACTCACCGTCCCTACTCTGGAATTATATTCACATTGTGGTATTCCCTGGGCATTATAAGTTGTCCTTTCTGCAATGACTCAACGAGTACTGCCTTTTAAGGCCCTAAAATCAAGTTTGAAGCTATTTACAGACCGTCTCCCATCTACGAGGCACTAAAATCTATCGCTTAAGCCTTTGACTTAAGCGTGCGATATAGCTAAAACTTATTGATGGCACGTGCGGCCGGAGTCATTCGAACGGCCACAAACCAACTCAAGGCCTAAGAAAGGCGATAACCCTTTAATGCTAATAGGGTACCAAAGACCCCGAGAACTAACAAAGGACACAATACTGCCTATTCGCTGATAGCAGAGATTCAATTTAACAATGACGTTGTATTTTGCCGTGCAGTCTATTTGATATAGTGTATTGTTAGTGGCGTTAAAGAGTTATAAGTTAAAACGTCTAATGACGACAACAACTATAGATAGATGTATGCTACGAATAACTAATAAGTCGATGTATGTGATGTATAATAATAAAAATGTGGCTTTAGGATATTAAAAGCGTAAAACCGTTTTTAAGGCTTAATGTCGCTTTTTTGTTTGTTGTTTATTATATTTTCGAAGTTACGAATAAATTTCAGGTTTCATAATCAGGAGTGACGTCATTGTTATGATAACCACTCACGGAAAAATAAGAAAGTACATAACTACTAATGTTTAAACCAACTTATAAAACCATGTTTTATATATTATACAAAAGTTTACAACACATATACTACACTACAATTTCTAACAATTTACTTTAAAATCTTACCTATTTATTGTTAACCTTCTTTATTTTATGACAATGTTGTTCTCAATACAAACTGTGTACCTAATGACAGACAGCTACTTGAAAAGTACTTATAATAAATTATAACTCAAGATGTCATTGAAATCACTGTAGTCTCTTTAGTTAGCTTATACTTGGTGAAAGATCAATAACAAAATAACGACGGATAGAGCGTCTTGTGTAGGTACTTGTATTTAGGTATCATCACCCTGCCTATGTTTATACCCGATCCTATGGACCGAATGGTAAACAGTTGATGTCGCCCTACATACGTCATTACGGATCCTCCCGATCTATTAACGGTGCTTTTAGGTACCTCAAGCACCGGTCACCGTCCTAGCCGAGCCCGTCGCTTGCGACGAAAGGCTTGACGAGTAAATTAACCCATAGACACAGCCCTCTGAAGTTCTCGCCGGATCTTTTCAATGAGTCGCGTTTCCGATCCGGTGGTAGATTCTGCAAAGCACTGTTCTGCTAGGGCCAGTGTTAGCAACACCTCCGGTTTGAGCCCCGAGAGCTCACCTACACGCTAGGGTAACGCTGATATAGCCTCTAAAGGCTATCAGCACAAGTATGGAAAAAAAAGGTGAAACATTTAAGTTACTAATGTCTCGGATGACGGAATTTACATTGTTGATGTTTATCGGCTCTGGTTGCCCGTCGATCTATCTAAGCAATAAATAGAAAACACCCATAGTAGGTATCTAGCCCCAAACTACCCACGCCGCTCATATGAATGATAATAGTATACTTAAATAAGTTTAAACTGATCTCTGGAACGGCAGGACCGATTTTAACGAGACTTTCACTGATAGGTAGCTGATGATATAAGGAGTAACTTAGGCTACTTTTTCTAGATTAGCAACATCGCGGGACTTAGCTATCTTAAATATAAAATTGAAAAGTGATGTTTTGTAAAGTCTAATTTATTTTAAAACTAATTCAAATAAAATGAAATATAGAAAATTAAAGAAAAATATAATGTTTAGTAGAAAATATATTTAAACATTATCCTATTACGAGCATTAGACTCACAGTAGATATGAACGCCTAATCTGACACTCCAAAGATCTACAGACCTAGTAACTGAAGTTTATCGCGGGTGCGTTTGTCCGCACAAAAGGATTATAGACACGTGCATTTTTCGTTCTATTCGTGAAATTTCGCAAATATTTACGTACGTGAAGTGATCGTTATCGGTATGTATTTCCGCGTTTCTAGTCACATGATTCTACTTTCAATTGCGAATATATATATCAGCTTGTTTTTTTTTTTTGCGTGCACTGAAGAAAAACAAGTTATTGTTCGCATTTATCTGTTATTTCTCAGTATATCTCCGCTTAGTATTTTGTGATGTGATTATTAGGATGTTTTTTTTAATTTTACATTAGGTTTTATAACTTTATAAATTATTTCCATATACATATTGATGTTGGCCAACTTCTTGAAAATTGATACGTTTTATGAGAAGTCTTAAATATTTCGAGTATTCTCAAAGTGAATCGATATATTTAGAACGCATCCACATCAGTTGCTTTATTTAATGTTTAATTTGAAAACGTGATGAGCTATAAACCAGATTGATATTTTTTTTTATATCTATCGATGTATGTATGTGTCTATAGATAAACAGACATTATTATAAGCATGTATCTGTGGCGGTAGCCATCACAGAACACAAGATATTTGACAGATGCCTGAATCTCGCTTACGACATTTTCAACCGTCGATCTACCGAGCAATATCACCCGCTCGGTGGAAGATCTTCCCTTTGTCGTATACCCCCAAATATCTTATTAAAATTCTCTCAAAATCTTACTATTACATTATATTTACTTTCTTGCAATTTTTAGTAATGTCCTTGTGTGTAATTTCATAATGATACTTAGAAGCGGTTAGTCCTAAAGTTTGGATAGTACTAAGTACTATGTTTGGATTAATTGCAAATACTTAAGAAGGGGAAGTAATTTCGTGACTTATTGACAGAGGTTTTCAAGTTTAAGTGGATTTCGGAGAACTAGGTCAAATAGACAAGTAGAATGGCATTCAAAGTACATCTCGTACATCTCGCAGTCACACGCAGTCGTCTGCAAAGTACTGTAACTAAATGAATGATTGTGCTTTAAAATGATATAAATCAGATTCTAAGTTGATAAAAAGTAAATTTCATTCATTTATAAGGAATATAGTGGATTCTTGTTACGTTTTAATTTTTCCAGGGGAAATTTATACAATTCAAATCAATATACTTACACCTTTTAGGCTTAAGCTAACGTAAGTGAAAAACCTTTGAACCTCACGAAATATAAACACCAAAAACACTTTCCGTGTATTAGGTCCAAAATAAACACAACCCTTTAATACTGGCTGGGTACAAACGACCCTATTTTACGCTTCTACCCTCCGCGTGACGACATCCGAAGGTTTTCCTAAATTCATTTACTTGGTGTTCAATCTTATTTAATTAGTTTAATATGTGTACGTTTCGAAGTTGGCCATTCTGTTATATGGGTCTCGAATAGATATCAGGTAAAATTTTGTGAAGTGTACTTACTTTCATATTAATTGTATTAGTTTTCTTTCCTTTATGCCAAAGGTTCCTAAGTCCTAAGAGCCTATCTTTGAAATCGTATATTATATCGGAGACTTTATATTCCATTTTTATTATTGATTTACATTATTTAAATTATTCGACTGTGTTCAGTTGCTAAATACATTGACGATCGAAATATCGACGCATATGATGGCAGTATCAATTGCATTCATTGCATTCGATACGGTAACAACTTCCTGTTAAGTGGGTGGTTAGGTCAACTGTCTATAGTGGTAATAGAAATATGAGACCCCATAAATATTGCTGGCGGTTTTAATAGCTTATATCAGAAATACCCACACTAGACAAGCTTATATATTATTTGATACCAATTTATTAGCTTATTATTTAAATTAACAACTTCTAGTCTATTAAATATAATATTCCATCAGTTATGCATTTTATTACATTCACGTATGGTTACACTACTATATGTTCAACAGTATGACAGAGTGACACGATTGAGAAGAATAGTTATACACAATGCAATTAGGATAATCTATTTCAGGTATTAAATCAGATGTAACCAAAAGAATTTTCTGCAAACGTCCTCAATACTATTTAAACCAACCCACACAGACGCAGTGTCACGAAATCCCCCCGTAAGTATTTATGGTAAATTAAAACAACGGTACATGTAAGCAGGTGTCAACACGGCCCTACGTCATTGGCCCTAGCTCGTAAATCTGGCATCAGGTGGCCTTTGCAGACCCCCTTTATGTCCTGTCTCATGACAAGTGATTTCAGGGAAGTGCCGTTCTGGGACTCGGAGAAAGAATCTTTCTTTGTTTCAGTTCACAATTTCGGGCCTATAAATTGTGTAGTGCTCTTATTAATGGTCTGTGATTTTGTGGTTGATTTTTCTGATATGTGCATGTAGTTCCAAGCTATATCGCCTATAACATGTCCTTGCCAATGGGTTTATGAGACCAGACCCTCAATAGTATTGGAGATTCATCGTGAGAAACCAAAGCTCAGGAAATAGTCTGGACAGTTGTACCATTACAGTCAGATCGCCAACAGGTCTGACTAAGTAATTGGATATACTTCACAGCTAATTTAATTTTAATATATTACGTAATTCGATTACCATAAAAGGCGCTCGTCAATACTATTTATAAATACATAATTAATTAAAATAAAATGTATCTGTCCAAGCGTCGACCATCAACGTAGTGTCAATATCACTCCAACCATCATACAAGTCCTTGCAGAATAATGAGATGTTACGAATTCGCCTATTCAAAACTCATGCATTTTCAAACTGCAAACTTGGCCACCAATAAATTTGTTTGTTTTATTAACTAGCACAGTTTCGCTGATGAAATAGAGCCATTGAACGCGCACATTACTAAGATCCTAAAAAGCCGTCACGTGTTGCATTTTGAAGTTTTCAAACACCTTTAGTTGCGATACTATTAAAGTGAGATTTGAAGCTCACTAACCCAAACACTCTTGGAAGATTATTAAAAAACCCTGATTGTCATCAGCCCACGGACGTCCACTGCTGGACATAGGCTTCTTTCAAGGTTCTCCAAAATAAAATAAAAAACTTGATAAAAAGGGAAAAGGTCCCAAATCGTGTCGCGCTACTACAGCATATTCCATGTTTGTTTGTTCTATTTCTGGTGGTATAAAATCTAACTTGGGCTCGCGTTAATGGGTGCGGTGAAGTTCGGAGGGTTCTGCGATTTATTGTCGCTTCCGTTGTTTGGCCTAAAACAAAAGAGAAACAGTAATCAAAACTACTAGTTGGAAAGTCTGTTGATATGTAATATTAGTGCAGTTATATTATTATATTCTTTACTTCTTGTTTGAATTGTCAGCTACTATCCACTGAATGAAACGTCGACCTGCTCTCCACATTATGTGGTCATTTGGTTTTTTTCATAGCCATTAGTTACTACCCAATTCTTCTTCTTCTTAGTCGAATACTTCATTGCTGAAGGTCGTGTCACTGAAAGCCCTTCGTGGCTCTTTGTACCATCAGCTTCCATTTGCTTCGGTTTTCGGCTTCTCAGAGCGTTCGCAACAGAGAGTCTAGTGAGTGCAATTATCTGATCCGACTAACGGTTTGGTGGCCGGCCGGCGGGTCTTTTCCCTTCTACCTTGCCCACCACAATCAATCTTTCAACGTTGTCTGGTCAAGGCCGCCGAGCAATGTGACCAAAGTAACCAAGAACCTTCTGGTTTCTACCCACTTACTAATATTGAATTTGAACACGAAGCTGACCTCTGACGGAGCACTGTGACGTACGGTCATAATTTAGAATTTTCAGATTCAGATAGAATTTGCAGATTTCAACTCTAGAATGTCCCCGAAGGATTACAAACTGAAGTACATTGTTAAACAGATGCAATAACTAGAAAGGAAACTGATGGCCACCAGATACCATAAGCTTGATAAGACCTTCACTTTCAAAAATGGATGACTTTAAAAATAGGTTTTAAAGATTACCAAAAATACCATAGTATTTATAAGAAGTAGTAGATATAAACAGGTATCTACAGCGTATCCTATCTACAGTGCAAAACTGTTCTAGTGGTGGTATCAAACCCATTTTTTTGTTATTGCGCCATCTGTTAAGACCGGGTAGGTGTTAAAATTAAAATAAAAAAAATCGCTTCCTCTTATACATTGGGCGTTCACAATCAGCGGCACTAGGGTTCCTTGGGCGGCAGTATAAAACGCACCTGTTATACGGAGCGAGTGTGATTGGCCTGTATAATTGAATTACGTACTGAAAGATATACGATTTCACCAAGTCAGTCAGCTGAATTATATGTAGCTCCGACAAATATTCGTGTGGGCTTATAGTCGAATTGCTTTAATTGACAAGCCAACTTTAAGTTCCGTGTTTTATTTACTATGAAAATATGGGCACCCTTTTATGTTCATAAATAAACAGTAGAGGTAAATAACATTCATAATACCATAGGTATGAAGGGACCTCTATCAAAAGATATTGTTATCCTAAATCGATTGTGCATATCTATTCACTGACTAGTGTATTTCGCTTTTATTTATTGCAGAGATGGATAAAAGAGTCCATGACTCTGATAGGTACATACCCTGATAGGTACATACATTACTGGTGGTAGGACCTCTTGTGAGTCCGCGGGGATAGGTACCACCACCTTGCCTATTTCTGCCGTGAAGCAGTAATGCGTTTCGGTTTGAAGGGGGGGCAGCCGTTGTAACTATACTTGAGACCTTAGAACTTATTCTCAAGGTGGGTGGCGCATTTACGTTGTAGATGTATATGGGCTCCAGTAACCACTTAACACCAGGTGGGCCGTGAGCTCGTCCACCCATCTAAGCAATAAAAAAAAACATGAGTATGATGTTTAGCGTTTACTACAGCCTTTAAGCTGTGGGCAGGTCACATAGCCCGAAGATCGGACGGCTGATGGGGCAGAAAGATCCTCGAATGGGGACCACGTACTGGCAAGCGTAGTGTGGCACGGCCACCTACCAGACAGACCGACGACCTGGTGAAAATCGCTGGGTCATGTTGGATGCAGGTGGCAACAGAGCGGCCGCACTGGAGATCAGTTGGAGAGGTCTATTTTCAGCAGTGGTCAGTAGACAGGCTGAGATGACGATGATGACAGCCTACAGACATCACAACTTCAATGCCGCCTCCCTCCTCCTACCTCAACATCAGAATCCAGCATCACTTTCTAACTAAAATAGGTAATATGATGGTAGCTCTAACTATATTGCATATTTATTGGGTTTTGTTATTGCTTAGATGGGTGAACGAGGTTACGGCCCACCTAGTGTTAAGTGCTTACCGGAACCCATAGACATCTACAACGTAAATGCCGCCACTCTACTTGAGACATGAGTTCTAAGGTCTCCATTGTTACAGTACAACGGCTGCCCCACCCTTCAAACCGAAACTCATTACTGCTCACGGCAGAAATAGGCAGGGCGGTGTTACCTACTCGTGCGGACTCACAAGACGTCAAGCAGTGATTACGTAAATTATATATTTTTGTGGGTTTGATTTACCAAACACTGTCTATCTTGTTAATAACAAAGTCACTTATAAGTAGATATTTATTGTAATAAATAACTCGTGAGCATAGTAATGGTAATGGCACACACAGGTGTTATTTATGACTTAGAAATAACTCACGTCATCATCATTGATAATCCAATAGTAAAGTATTATGAGAGAACATTAACGGTGTTTTTATAAATCTATTTGAAGCAGTGGATTCTGAGAATCGGCCTCTCGAACTAATCAGATAGATAGCTGTCGGAGAGGATATAAATAACAAATATGTCGGATGGTTAGTGTAGTTTTTAGACTTTAAGATTTTTTTTACGTTAGAATAATTTATGATCCTGATAACACCGTCACTGCAATAAGACGTCACGCTGATGCCAAAATCGAATCGAATTGTCAAATTAAGATTTCAGTGATTCAGTTTAAGTATATTTAGTACAAACGAAAAAAAAAAGTTATAAAAAGACATCTGTTTTAATTTAATGTCCCTATCCTACTCATATAGCTATAATAATATGTATCTGTAATTAAATTAAAATTAATTTCAATTAATCTCAACGAATAAGGAAGCTACATGTAAGAAACATGTAAAATTTATGAGATCGTTAGAGATCTCTAACTTTTTCTTAAGCGTCGCACAGTACGAGGAGAATGTGGGGAATGTCGTCCTCTTAGTTAGAATCCAGAATTATTAATCAAATATTTAGATAGAGCACCGTGCTTATTTGGTATCCAACTCCTGATCCAATCAAGATGTTTACTTTAGAACAATTGGATATAACAAAGATACAGTATGTTAATCTCGGGCATAGCACAGGCAAATTACTAATAATTATAATACATATATGGCATATATGGTTTTTCAGGACCAAAAAAATAGTAGCATATACCCGTATTTTCTACGTCGTACGCCTAAATTTCCTCTTTCTAAATTAAAACTTTTTTGTAACCACAGATAATTAAGGCATAAAAAAAAATGGTGTACATACATTTATTTTTTCACATTTAACACAGCTTTTTTAATTACTAACCCGGGTTTGGAATTGTGATTCATACTGAAAATCTTTTCGAAATGTGTCCAGCCGTTTTGTTTTCTATAGGGAACATACACACATACATACATTTAAGCCCACTGAGTTTCTCGCCGGTACTTCTCAGTGGGTCGCGATTCCGATCCGGTGGTAGATTCCGCGAAGCACTGCTCTTGCTAGGGCTAGTGTTAGCAAATTCTCTAAGGTTGAGCCAATGAGCTCACCTAATCTTGGGCGTGTATCTGGAATAGCCCCTTAGGCTATCAACGAATACATAGGCAAAAAAAAACATCTACTTGTAGATACTACTTTGGTATATACTAAATTTTATACGTATCGATTTATGTACATGCCAATATAGGAAGAGAGCAAACCTTGAGCCGATTCATTCCAATGCTAAAGTAATAACGATTTGAACTTGTCTGTAAAAGCCAAAAAAACTTTTGATTTTAGAACGTTAAAATATAATTGTAATATTCATCATAAGGATTTGATCCTGTCAAGTGTCAGACTAGACTGGTGGCAACGACTTTCAGGAGCAAATGTTTGCACGTCGCGTTACGAACAAAACGATGAATGTAGCTCATTAAAATTAACCCTTCCGCTTTAGGCAAGATTTAATTGGCTTTAGTTTATGGAAGGCTGAATTTTTCATAATCCCTTGGTCTTTGATTTAGAATAGCAAAAGAAAAAGGTTATGTTTTCTGAGAATTTGAATCAAGAATAGAACTCTGTAGTGAAATTGAGAGGTTAGGTTTTGAAATTGTATAAATAGAACATTTTTCAATTTTATTGGTTTCCGATTTTGAGGTTTCATTTTAAATAAGCGTACAAAATGAAATGTTTATCTCAAAGCATAACAAACATTAAGGACATAAAATAATTTGAAATTATTAACTACTTTTGGCTTTGCTGTGTAAAATAATATAATATAATAAACAACACAATTATGTAATTCATTTTTCAAGTGCTCTCTTTTTATTCTTGTTTATTTTCTGGAAATTTTTGAATATTTCATTTTTTTTATTTTAAAGGCAAAGACAAAGAATGTATTATTTGCAAAAGGACATTAATTATTATTTAAAGAAAACTATTTAGTAACACCAAATAATAATGGCCTTTTCCTGCTCTCATCAAAATCCCAAACTGTATTTCGAGACTAAATTCCGACTCCGGCAGACGGACTAACAAGCGCCACGTTGCAAATTGGCCGACGAGCTCTAACACTCAGTTTAAACGAATTTAGCACTAATTACGTTAGTCAGAGTGCATATTGTCGTTTCCCACGTTTTGTCGCGTTCGACTTCTCGATGCCGTAATGAATTTCAACGGAGCCGGATTGAATTTTCGAATTTTGAACTCGCGCGGGAATTTAGAATGTTGATGTTCTCTTTTTGTAATTTTTTCTCATGACTATCCTTTACGGTTGATAGTCGTCACAGATTAAAAAGTATTATATTACGTAATAAAGCATTACTTTTATCAATTTTAATTTGCAGTGCAATTGTGACCTGATGTTTTTATGATTGATCGCGACCATTGATTTCAAGTTTGAGTGACCGACACCAAATATTACTGTGTGAATGTTCATGTCGATCCTGTGCCTGTATTTAACTTGACATGTCATTAAACCAACAAAGTATTACGACGTACATTATTACCATATTTATTTTATTTTTTCCCCATCATGTTGATATATTTTGAAAGTAGAACATCGAATGTCGATCAAATAATGTAAAAAAAAAAAAAAAATATGTCACGTTTTGTGTAATGGCAACACTGTACCGTTTCATTAGTATTCGTGTCACGACAACCCAAGCACCGCGATCCCGATCGAGTAAATAACACTCGAGTAAGCAATAGCTCATTGATATGCTGTTATCTATGGAACAAACAACTTTTTACAATCTTGTTTTGTTCAGTTCACACGTAAATATTTGTATTTTATTCGTTGCTTCTGATAATAGATGACGTGCAAGTAGTTACTGTGTAACTACTGTGAAATTCCACATTTCTCTGATATTCTCCGAAAACAGACCATGTAATCCACTAAATAGTGATTGAGCGTAGTCACTCATAGCTATTATAAGGCCAATAAAATAGAAACTATGGTCTGCCCATGCCCACAATCTTTGAATTACTTTTACGGTAGAATGTAGTTTATTAAAGACATTAACTTTGTTTGTATCCATTTGCCAGAGTTCATGGTTGTCTATGACGTGATTAATTACTTAAATTCTAGTAGACCGTATGAATATTTTTCTTTTGTCAAAAGCATGTTTTACTCAGAACCCACTTCGATAAAGCGGCACGATACGAGAACCCTCTCATCGTGGTCGCCGGTAACTACATTCCTGATCCTGCGGAAAGAATGGAAAGCAGTAGACGTCGCCCCAAACACGTCATTTCGGATCCTCCCGATCCACTAACAGTGCTTTTAGGTACTTCAAGCACTGGTCATCGTTCTCGTCGAACCCGTCGCTTGCGACGAAGGGCTCGACGAGTAAATTAACCCTCAGACACAGCCCACTGAGTTTCTCGCCGGATCTTCTCAGTGGGTCACGTTACCGATCCGGTGGTAGATTCTGCGAAGCACGGCTCTTGCTAGGGTTCGTGTTAGCAACGTCGTCAGGTTTGAGCCCCGTGAGCTCATATACTAGTTAAGGTTACGCTGATATAACCTCTCAAGGCAGTGTCTATAGCATATATTTTTTTCAGTTTCAATATTATATAAGCTTTTTAAATTAAAGCTAGTTTTCCACTTTTAATTATGAAAAACTGGCAACCAAGCTATTTTTTTTTATTGCTTAGATAGATGGACGAGCTCACAGCCCACCTGGTGTTAAGTGGTTACTGGAGCCCATAGACATCTACAACGTAAATGCGCCACCCACCTCGAGATATAAAGAAATAGGCGGGATGGTGGTACCTACCCGTGCGGACTCACAAGAGGTCCTACCACCAGTGGTCTCATAAAACTCAATTTCTTACTATCTACATGCATCATTGACTATAAACAAGGAATCTTTATAAGCAAACTTTTTGACAACCTCAATGATTTAGAAATTATTTTGGACGTTAGCAACACACTTCATCTGTATTCCCGCCATGACACACCACATTCTCGATCGAGTAAATATCGCTAAGCGCTGAACGTTTTGCAATTGTTTGTGAAAACCATTGCCGCTGTGTTATCGTCTGTAAAACGTAATTGATAGTACAATAAAATGAATGGGTTCAGTTTTAGTTTGATTCCGATTACGTAAACTTATTTGACAGAAATAAATTCAGAGGACTTTGGGGAAACTTAACGACAAAAGGAAGATCTTCCACCGAGCGTCTGATATTGCTCGGTAGACCGACGGTCCGAATGTTGTTGTTCGGAACTTGTATATATGCGCTTTATCTTGAAAATGTCGTATGGCGAGATTCAGGCATCTGTCAATTATCTTGCGTTGTATGATGGCTACCCGCCACAAGGACGTTAGTCGATAAATAGAGTTCAAACAGATACGCTAAAGGAATAAGTAAGTTTTTAGCGTTACGTTTACGTTACGTGTTTCTTTAGGTATGAAAGTGCAAGAACGATAGCTTAATAACTATTTAGCATCTTTGAAAGTGCTTAAAATTCAGCGATTGAATCGAAATTGGACATGGCTTCACGGATTCCTTCAATAAGTCCATTGAAGTATTTTTTAAGTTTCATTTATTTTTCATTTTACAAAATTTTTATTCCTGGATCTATTTTAGAGGAACGTTCACATTTTCACTTTTACTTTGAAAACAGTAAGGCGTGTATTAATATATGACGATTAGCTTACGCTCAATGTGATGGAAATAATGGCATCGCAGTCAACTGCTATTGAAATCAAGAAGACACAGCCAAGTGTTCTTGACGAATGCAACTACTCTATCTAGCTTAACAGCTTTAATTATTGTATTTTACCCCAACTTTCATGTTTCCTAAGGACAACGGTCACTAAAAAATTACCATATCGTATTTGCCCATAAGCCCTCAACATAATTTTAACCATAATTCATTTGAGACAACAGATTGGAACAATTGGATAATTAATGACTTTCCAATTTCACAGTTCCTCCTCTCACATATTTATCACACTGAATTTAATATACATACAGGCGTTTAATTTATTAATATATCTTAGAAATCTTCTTCTTGTCCCACTCGGTGGGGTCGGCACAGCGAATTTTTCTATTTCATTTTCTTCTATCAACCGTCATCTCAACACTTCGATCTCTTCCTCCTCTACCTTGCATTACCATTTCCATACATCTTCTAGTCACATTCATGCATGTATTAATATATATCTTAGAAATATCTGAAAAATATTGACAATCGGTTATCAGCAGCTCCTAACACGTGGCTTTCAGCTTTGTTTACCGGAACTACACGAAAACTCATCTTACCTTCAAAACCGTTCATAACAATGTTTCATTTATTCAAAACACGGACGATCCCAGATCTCTCAACGACCTCCGCGCTACGAGATCACGCACGAGCGCTATTTTAATTTGCAACTGTCGAAAACTCAAATAGTCTGGTCATGTCGTGTACGATAAATATAATTTCAGTTTTTGAACTAAATATTCGTTGCCTGAATTTTGATGTGCGAGCGAAGAGTCTAGACTATTCGTTTTTGTTTTTTCTCGTGGTATATATTAAAATGTCTGCTGTATAGCTTAACTTTATTTCCAACATGCTTCTTCATACGTCATCTTCTTGGCTTCAATTGCTTTGCTTTACTGCAGAAATTGCTTACTCACGAATAGCATAAGAAGCTAATTAACACAATTGTAATAATTCAAGGCGATACGTGTTTCCCAAACATTAGTATCACTTAATTTAAATTGAGACGGTGATTCACACTAAAATAATGGCCGCTTTTTTGTTAAATTCCTCGCCCCCAAAAAACCATAAACGTCTCACTATGAAATATCGCTGCGATAATTTTTCCAATATACCTGACTTCAAAGAAAGAAACGCATGTGGATTTCTAAGTAATTAGCCACTCCCCTTGGAAAATGAGGTCGAAGATAGTGACCAGTGCGTTAGTATCAAATAGTGGTAGCCACAAAGTACCGGCAAAGTCTCACAAAATGCCCCATAATAAAGAAATTGGTAAATCCAAGTGGAATAATATCCTATCCCGACTTACCGCCAATACTCAAGAAACAATAGGGGTCCTATCCCCACTCTACTTCCACTCCTAAATGGAGTTAAAAAAAGGATAATGCTACAATTGTGGACCGATATTGGAAAAATAGCAGCAATGTCCTGAGTTGACCATCATCGCAAAATCGCGAGGTGACCAGACTATACAGGGTATATATATATTGGAACTGTTACTATCTCTTCTACTTCTATATCGTTCCCTCACTACTGAGGATTGCGACCACATGCGATGTACTTCCAATGCGCCCGATCATGGGTGGCATGGACTGCATGGTACAGACTACCACCGAGTGCTTCTCTTGCTAGATCTGACCATCTGGCTGGTGTTCTGCCCACGGCGCGCTTGCCTTCTATTCGACCCGTAATTATGAGCTTCTCTAATTCATGTCTGGGAGACCGCATGATGTGTCCGAAGAAGCTCATAACACGTTCCCGGCAGATGGAAGAGAGCCTTTTTCGGAAGTCTAGCTGCCTTAGAATGGACTCGTTTGTTCGCATGGCAGTCCACGGTATACATGGCACTGTTACTATATTATTACGAAAATAAAGAAATACGAATAAAAATTTTAAATTCATATCTCGGGGTGTTTAATTTCATTTCAGTGTAAATGTTTTAATAGTAATATAAAAAAAAATGTAACAAAAGGTAAGCTGATATCAAAAATCAAAATAACAAAAAATCTAACAAAAAAATATGAATGGATATAAATATTAAGGAGCCCGTAATTATAGTCGAATTTCGATTACATAGCGGGCGAGACTAGTTTTAAAAGTTAAAGCGACTCGCGGACTAGGGAATGACTGCTGGCTGCATTCGTATTCAATTGAGGGTAGATCAAACATGAATTTGCAAAACTTATAATTAGGTACATACCTAGTTCAGTTCAGGCTATTAAGCTAATAGATTAATGCTGTATCGGTGTCAGAGACAATATTTTAGCGCCCTGTCTGAGATCTTCTAATCTAAAGCCTTCGTCAAACAGAATGCGTACTTAGCGCCGCGTACTTAACGTCGCGCTCTTTTCAGGCTTCGTCAAACAGAACGCGTAATTAGAGCGCGGCAGAGCGCTAAACTGACGCCGCGCTATGACGCCGAGATGTGTTGTACTACTATGGTAACATACCGTCAAACAGAGCCCCAGCGCTATAAGTACGCAGCGCTCTGTCGCGGCGTTAGGACGCTTTGAGGTCACGCGTTGTATTTTTTTACAAATTTTATTTTAGCGTCGGAGTGAATGTGTATTAAAATACTAGATAATGCCCGAAAAAATCATATAAATAGTTAGAAAATATCCATGCTTATACAATGCCACATCTGAATCACTCGATTTCTTAATACTTTTAAATTTTCACACTGCTATCGAAAGGCACTATGAATTGGCGAATGCGTTGCGTCAAGGAGCGTTAGACTCATCTAGTCAATTGGTGTGACATGAAAAGAACGCGAGTAATATCATGCCTTTTAAACTCAAGAATTTTAATGATTGTCTAAACAGCATATTACTTTGGTAGTTCAATTTTCATTGTGATTTATCACTGTTACAAAATTAATGTTTGTTTGGCACGCTTATTTCTTGAGTAATATTGATACTTAATGCAGTATTTTTTAGTAATATCCGGCGCATCGAAAACGTTGTCCAAAACGAAAACGAAACAAATATTATTGATGTTTCTTAAACAAAGATGATTCAATAACATGTCGGACACGGGATCAAATACTTTCTTTAAATTTTTATTAGAGTTTCTCTATAATTAAAACGTATTTTTTTCGATAACTTAAATGTGGCAAGCCGATTCTACAATAAGGAAGTCCTCACACGAATCGCGTGACCGTCATAATGACAGCTATTCAAATAACGGGTGAGTTTAAATTAGGGTTGCCAGATTTTTTTTAGCCTATAAGTGGCAAATGCTTAAATAGGCAAAAAAATACGGGAATTTAGTTTTTTACCCGGGACAAATAAAAAATAAAATTATATAGTAACATAATTTTTTTTTTGATAATTTTCCGAGGTGCAAGCCAGTTTTTATCGGTTTTAACATATTTATAAAATTCAAAACAATTATAATCGGTTCAAATACGGGACAGAGTCAATCCCGTTGGGACATTTTAAACTAAGCCTAAAATACGGGACGTCTGGCAACCCTAGTTGAAATCAACGAGGCGGTGTCTCGTGGTTATTGTCGTCGTTCTTGTCATTAAATTTGACGTGAAATTTGATGAAAATCGTGTTCGGATAATGAACTCATCGTTACGTTGTTAATTGGTGACACTTTTGACTTGCAACCGCGTGGCAGTAGACCTGGTCGCCCTGAACCCATTTGATGACGCATCGTGGAGAGCTAGATCATGACAGCCGGCCTGACCTAGAGCGATGTTAAGGAGCGTAGTGAAGCTGAAACGACTTGTGAGGGTCTTATTTACCAGCAAAACGGACTACAACACCACCTTATATTTACGTTGTATCGATTTCTCGTCATTATCATATATTTTTTTATTGCTTAGATGGTTGGACGAGCTCACAGCCCACCTGGTGTTAAGTGGTTACTGGAGCCCATAGACATCCACAACGGCTGCCCCACCCTTCAAACCGAAACGCATTACTACTTCACGGCAGAAATAGGCAGGGTGGTGGTACCCACCCGCGCGGACTCACAAGAGGTCCTACCACCAGTCATATTCAATATTGTCATTTCAATTATTCAAAACGCAGATATATTTAAACTAATGGTCATATTCTATTCATCGAAAATGACGTCGAAACTGTCCTGGTGTTGTGATTTCGCATTTTGATTTAACAGCTCACAACTCACTAGTCACCAATTAAACAATAAATAATCCGGGGCAAGTTACCGATGATCGTATAACCCTCCAAGCTAGGATTCCCTATGCTATGCGAACCAGAGACTCAAAAACATAGTTAACTACGCTTATACCATGCGCTACTGCCAGTCTACTACCATTAGGACGAAACTTCTTATTGCTTACCCATTAAACTAGGTAGAACAGTTACAATCTATTAAAAAAGAATATATCTAAATTTCTATACTATAATATTATAAAGAAGAATGATTTGTTTGTTTGTTTGTTTTGGATATGCTCCGAAACTACTGGACCGATTTGAAAAATTATTTTTCCATTAGAAACCGACATTACCCCTGATGAACATAGGCTACTTTTTTTAATTTTCTTTTAGTTCTTTTTTTTGGTTTCATGTGTGTTCGAGCTCACAGCTCACCTGGTTTTAAATAAGTTTATTAATTTAAACAATAAGGAAACGGAATGACTCATTTTATTCTTGTGGCCTTTTTCCAAAAATTACCAACAAATCTGTTTTCAGAGAACAAAAAAATAGTACGTACAAAAATTCTTACATTTTCACTTCCTTATTTTCCGATAAAGTTGAAAGTAAATTAATATGTCTGGTTCACTGGTGTCATTGTTACCATATACATATTGATATCCAAAGTTTCTAGATGTTAATGATAATAGACGTTTAATCGTAAGCGTGGAATGCGTCCCTCCTCACGCATTAACACGCCTAAGCTGTGTTTATCTAATATTAACCGAACTGTGTGTGGACAGTCTTTTTGTTAAATTAATTAATTAAAATTTTTAATTTCCGATTCTATTCCAATATTTGACTTATGTTTTTATTGGAAGAGTCTTATGATTTTGAAGTCTCTAACATCAGATTTAAGCTCAAATTGTATCAAAGCTATGAATCTTCTGTTGTAAAAACCAGAACGCAAATCTATAACACGCTAGAAACAAATAGAACTGGCGGTAGTACAGTGTACACTACACTACTATTCATGACAAAATTTTATAAATGCTTACTGTATATTTCATGGAAAGGACTTGTTCTGACGAATCTTTTGAGATGATTCTTTCGTCTTCTTGTTACCATCGCATTTCCCACCATAGCAGTAGAGTTTATCCATACTATCTGGAATCTACAGTTAATCTACAGTGCGTTTCCAGAGATATTTTCTGCCACGTAACATCCGGCTATGGGCTGAACTCCCCTCCGTGGTGTTTCTCGAGTACTATGATATGACTTTCTTCGAACAAGGCTTGTGGACAATAATCAGGGGTAGGTATCGGCTTGGCTCTGTCCCTAGCATTGCTGACGTCCGTGAGCGACGATAAAAATATGCTCTACTGTCTAAAAAGGCAATAAAAATCTCTATAATATAATATATACTTCGGACGTCATACCTAACCCACTGCGACTGTATCATACTGAAGTGTGTGAATGATCGCGGCAGTAATAGTAGGATCCGGCAAATTTACTACTAGCTTTTACTTTCAAAACAAACGGCAAAATCTAATTAACGACCGCCGTGCCACACGTTCAAATAGGTGTCGCGTTACTAATAATTACTGTACCATTATTACCACGATATATATATCGTTTTTAACATCACGAAACAGTAGTTTATTGGTTTTACGCCTATCGGATTACGAAGCCATTCGGTTTGTAAGTAATAAAATTTAATTTAATACTTGTATACTTAATGTCCTGTCACTTTAGGATTATTAAATTTAAATATTGTTAGAGCGAATGCTGTTCAACCATATTGTAAAAAAAATGTTTTGTTTACCAAAACCCACCAGAGATGGTCGGGGTACAAAAGTATTGGAGTGGAGACCTCATCCAAGATGGCATAACGTGGAAAGACAACTAATCAGGTCGACCTACTGCCTGGTCAAAATAGCTGGTAAGGACTGGATGCGAAAGGCAAGAGACCGAAAAGAATAGAGTGCGTATAAAAAGACTTACACTCAACATTGGATAGACACAGATTGAAGAAGATGCAGAAGAGAGAAGGTCGATAAAATCCTAGTTTTAACTCTTTAAAAAAATACTAATGGCCTTATTAAAACTTTATATCTAAAAACTTTAACAAATTGATATTTTAAAGGCCAATTTCCGGGGTTCGTTTTTAATTACTACCACTCATTAATCGCTAAAGTCTTTCGTGTTTCGTACGTATTTGCTTAGTAAACGTAGTTCCTATCGGAGGATATATCCCGCGGAATTGTACCACTGGAGGGCAGTCGTCGCGATTGCTCACGAGCGCTTCAAAACCAGTTTATGACGTGAAAAATGCAACAATTTACATCCTATGGTCCACCGTTACGGTCTATGTAAGCGAGTCATAAAAACGATGGGCCAATGATTTTCCGTTATATGCGCAGTCAGAACCGCTTCGTAAATTCGTTGGACTACACGTAGACGTGCCATATTGTCTCATGAGCTATGAATGTTGACATCAATAAAGCTAAAGCGTTATATTATGTCCCTGTATTACATTATTATAATCGTTTAATGATGTGTATAGTTTTGCTTGACTAAGTTACTTTAAGGATACATAAATACCACTATACAGCTTGAATTATTGAGAATTAGTACTCATGTCTGAAGGTGGATGGCGGCATTTACGTTGTACCTGACTGCTCCACTTCACATCGGGTTGTGAGCTCCTTTACCCATCTAAACAATAAAAAAATGGTGCATTAGAAACTACGCGGAATAATTGGATACCAATTTCGAAGTCAAATTATTAATATATGTAATGTAACTCTATAATCTAGAATATATTTTCTTGTTACAGGTATGTAGGTGGATAATGTTGAAACATTTGTCGCAAAAGTGTGAGTACAAATTATGAAAACTGTTTTTACCCAAAAGGCCGAATGGTTGTGATCGTTTTAATTTTAATTGAGACAAACGAATATTTGTCGCATGTACGTGTGAATGGTCATCGTGGGTCATGGACGTCAGCAATGCCAGGTCTCTGACTCCCACTGAGGAATCAACAAAAACCTCGTTTGAACCCACCCACATCTCATTTGTTATAATTTTAATGATTACGTGAAATGCTATATTTCCTCGTTTTTTTAAACCATTCGCATCCGAGTTTTTTTTTGTGTTTACCTATCGCTAGTAACATCGAAAAGTTATGCCAGCTTCACTGAACGTGGAGGTGAGTTCACGGGGCTCAGTCTGGGAGCCTTTGCTAATATCTGCCCTAGCTAGAGCAGTGCTTCGCTGAATCTACCACCGGATCGGATTCGCGACCCAGTGAGAAAATCCGACAAGAAACTCTTTGGGCAGTGTCCGTAGGTTAATGTACACGACGAACCCTTCGTTGCATTCGACGGGGTCAACAAGAACGGTTTCTAGAGCTTGGAATGCCTAAAAACACTGATATTGAATCGGGAGGATACTGTTGGAGGGTTCAATTTGAGGGACTGGGTTCTGTAAATGATGAGGGACTATTTAAAAACACTCTGCTTCATTATAATTATATTCCAAATACTTTGTACACTGTTATACCATTATAATATTTTATCTTTTTAAAACTCTTAGATGTTGCTCTGACCGTGTCTAGATGAAAAGTCATTGTCTTCACTGACGAGATGACAATTATTTGTTTTAAACATTTAAAATAACTAGAGGTACCGCAGTAGTCGAAATTCGACTATAATTAATTGGAATTGTAAGTTTGTACACTATTATGATTGTATTTTATACTTCTATAATCACAAATTTCGCCAAGGCTACTCTATAAAAAATATTAATAGAGACAAACAATATTTAATCTATTCTCAATTTGACCACAGACGTCAAGAACAAAAGTTTGACAATAAATAGTATGCGTGCGTGTGTGCGTTAAATACATGGTATGTAGTGTGTGTAATGTTTTCTTTATTGATTTAAAGTATCTTTTATGCATTCTTTAAAAAAAATTATTAGCATTGTGCACTTCTTCTCTATATTCTCTGTAAGTGTGGAAAATTTTATGCTCCTCCGTCCGCGCAATTTTCGTAAAAAGGGATACAAAGTTTTTGCTTCACGTATTAATATATAGATTCCAATATTCGAAATCTGTATGTAACCTTACATGTGTCAAGTGTTGCCGGCCATTACTTTCATATTCGAACTCCAACAGATACCTACAAAATGATTGCATCCGAGGTCATAGCAGAGAATCCGGGCAGGAGTCAAAACCAAATAATTCCCTGTTTCCAAATAATATAAAGACGTAATCCAAAACAACCGGGTTCATATACAATTTAAATGAAAGGCTGATTTATCTTTTCATCTTTCAACGTTACAGCAGTCAGACGTATAACCGTGGGAGCGAAATTTAAATCACTTCAGCCGAGCTTCGGATTATGAGCGAATCAAGCCCGGGGCTCACTCGCACCATCTCCATGCAAATTTAGTATACTGGCTGTATCATTGAGGCGCTGAATGATCTACTAACCCGGATTTTGGATTTTTTTTTCTTTTCGCTCGAATGTTTTTTTTTTCGTTTTTTTTTTATATAGCCACCGTTCGTCTTGAACTTCAAGTTTCATTTTAAGTACCTTGAAACTGTAACGCACCATTTCTTTGAGATAGCAATTTGATGACATTTGAGAATCTATATATTAATACGTGAAAAAAAACTTTGTAGTCCTTTTTAGGAAAATTGCGTGAATGAAGGAGTATTAAATTTTCCACACTTATAGAGAATATAGAGAAGGAGTGCAGAATGCTAATATTTTTTTAAAATAATGCATAAAAGATACATTAAATTAATAAAGAAAACATTACACACACTACCATGTATTTGACACACACACATATACTCTGTTTATTGTCAAACTTTTGTTATTGCTTAAAGTCTGTAGTCAAATTGAGAATAGATTAGTATTGTCTATCTTTAATATTACGAGTATTTCTCTATAGTGTAGTCTTGGCGAAATCTGTAACAATAGGACCATAATAATGTTGAAACTTATAATTTCAATTATTTATAGTCGAATTTCGACTACTGCGGGACCACTAGTAATGTGTTATTTGATCTGTCATTGGCAGTTGTCAGTATACAACGTTAAAAGCCGCTGAAACATCCTGCTGTTAAATCTTGATATCCCCTTATTTATTTTTAATGCTCTCTCCGCCTTTTGAGTTTCGGTTTTATTCCGTAATCTTTGCTGTCACACGCAGATCTCAAGTACAGCTTCCCCTCGGACGTTTCTAGATGAATCTTTTTGAATTGTTCATTAATAAAATATATATTTTTTATTTATTATGTTAGATACATAATAAATAAATCTATCTAAAATCTCTTCCATTAAAACAATTAATTTTCTTTCATGGTAAAGTCCGGTTATACGCTTTTTTTTAATCCGCTTTTATTAGCTTCAGACGTATGTATGTTAGTATGTAACGGAATCTTTGAACATGATTTTGACCCCCTTCAAAACGTCAGATTAACTCGAAATTTGATATAATTATTAAGGACCTATGATAATTCAATATTAAAAAATATATATTGAAAAATTGAAATTGAACTAAAAAATGAAGAAAATGAACTAGAAAATAAACTCAACGCTTTTTTACAACACAATAATTTTTTTTTACACAATTTTTAATTCAAATTTAGCAAATTTCATCACAATCAGACGAATTGCTTAAGAACGCAAAGAGGACAAAAATAAATAGGTAGATCATAGACTAGGTAGAGATTTGTTCGTCGGTCCACCCACAAATTAAACTGGATTCTTAACGATTTGATTATAATGGAGAATATATCACAAGAAACAAAACACACCTTTTGAAGTCGTCGTGGCCTAAAGGATAAGACGTCCGGTGCATTCGTATGTAGCGATGCACCGGTGTTCGAATCCCGCAGGCAGGTACCAATTTTTCTAATGATATTCGACTTATGACTTATGAGATTCGCACACCGGTGCATCGCTCAACACGAATGCGCCGGGCGTCTTATCTTTTCACACATTTCGACTTCACTTAAGAAACACAATTCAACAATGTCACTGCCATAGCCCAGAAATTAAAATCAAATCGTGTTTCGCAAAGCGTACGTTCGACGGTGCTGCATACACGTTGTTATTAATTAATACGACAGCTTTTGGTGTTTGTCCGTACGCACCGATGGCGACCGATAAACGTATTATCAACGGACCCCATGTTTACATTGTCGACACGTCGAGTTTGCTGTTAATTGTTAGCTGGTTGCATTGAGACCGTTTCTGCTGATAATGATTGATGGCTGAATATTTAGATGGCTTGCCTAGGGTTGGACACAATTGTATTCAGTGATGAAAGGTTTGCTTTAATTAAATCTCTTCTGATCGTTAGTGTGTACACGAATGTCTACGTCAATCTTTAGGTTTAGGATAATAAAAAAAATAGTCGTTTGCTTTCTTTAGATTAAGGAATGTGAAGTTATTAAAAACTATATTGACTGTAACTATACTAGACCTTAGAACTATATCTCAAGGTGTGTGGCGCATGTACGTTGTAGATGTCTATGGGCTCCAGTAACCACTTAACACCAGGTGGGCTGTGAGCTCGTGTACATATCTAAGCAATAAAAAAAAAACGAACATTGCATGATCTGTTTATCATAGTTTGAGCTCACGATTTTCTTCAAGGATTTCTCAAGTTCTCTATTTAGAATTGTCATAAGGTAAAATTAAATAGATGTAGTATTTTCTTGAGTTTCGAATTACGAAGACTTAACTATTCGAACAGTCGGAATTAACATTATTTAATGAAAAAAAAAAAATCGTAAAAATCCGCGGTATCCGCTATCTTTCGATCTATTTGCTTTACATCGCTCGTTCAAATATATGTGCTTACTGACACCTATAAATGAGTAAACACACTTTTAGTGTACTTTTTTATTGGTACCTATATGCATGACTGCTTCGAATTAAAAAGAGTCAAGATCGCAGCCAAAAAGGCACCTAGCCCGCAGTAATGTGTCTTAAAGTGTTATACTTTCATTTGCGATTGCTCAGAATCACCAAACTGTTCTAGTTATTCAGTACATCATTCACGAGCAATGTGGATTGATATGTTTGTGAGACAATATTAATTCAGATACTGTCGTATCTGTTCCCGCCAGACGTGTCGATTAGCACAAGGGCTGTTTGATAAGAACACCTCCGTTCTATTTGTTTAAATATCTATTATTTCGTTTTATCAATGCACTAGCGGGAAATTTAAAAGAAAAGTTTTCTTTACTTTTATTGCTTATACCAATTATCTTATCACTGGTGGTTTGGCGGGGCGAGTGAGGCAAAGCTCTCCTCACTACGCAGAAACCCGCCGCCGCCGAGCAGGGGGTCGGGATCGGGGTCGTATCCGTGACCTGGCCCCCTAAGAGCTAGGGGTCCCATCCGTTTTGTGCGGGGAGAGACCCAGACGTGGGGTGGCGTGCTTTGCACGCTCACCCGCAGTAGGAAGCCGGGTGATGGTAGACCGCGTTCCCCCGACCGCTCTGGGGGAAGGTGTAACGCGGCGCCATCAAGGCGGGCTCTCGGCCCGCTGAACGAGGGAACCGGTGGTCGTGTCGCTGGCGGCCGTCGGTCCGGCGTCCGTGGGATGGTGGGATGGATGTAATGTGCTCTGCGTCAACCCTGTCCCGCCGTCTCAATAGCCCCGACTGGGCTCCGGCCCGGTCCGAGGTAGGGCGCCGGTTGTGAGCGGCAGGAGTTTTTAGTGTGGTTCAACTCCCACATACCCCACCTGCCGCGCGGGTGGGGACCCGGCGATTTTCTCCTGTGGAAAAATAAATAAATCTAAGCCCGATTGATAGCCCGATTGATAGCGCCGCGCTACACCTTCCCCCGGAGCGGTCGGGGGAACGCGACCTACCACGCCGCCCCACGCCTAGGTTGCTCCCCGCACAAAGCGGGTGGAGCCCGAAGCCCTTAGGGGGCCGGGTTACGGACGGGACCCCGGTCCCGACCCCCTGCTCGGCGGCGGCGGGTTTCTGCGTAGTGAGGAGAGCTTTGCCTCACTCGCCCCGCCGCCTCCTTCTGCGAGATGGTGCACTCGCAGAAGTCGAGCATAGCCTTCCAAGACTCGTCGCCGCCAAGCATCGACGCCACGACGCCAGGCAGCGACAAGTCTGGTCCTATCTTTGCGACAAGGACACGGCGCTGCACCTCCCATGCGGGGCAGACAGCGAGCGTATGCTCCGCCGTGTCCAGGTCGTGTCCACAATGGTGGCACCTCGTCGTCGGCTCAGCTCCTATCCGGTGCAGGTGCTTTCCGAAGCATCCGTGCCCAGTCAGCACCTGCACCAGACGGAAGGTGAGGCGTCCTCGGCCACGATTCACCCAGTCATAAAACACTGGGTAAACCGCCTCGACGGTCCATAGACCCCACGTGGGGTTGGCCAACCGCCTCGACCACGATTCGAGCACGGACCGCCGAGAATGGGCCTTCCGCGCCCGCAGCTCACTTTTGGAGGGACGCGCCACGCCCAGAGCACGAAGCTCACTGCGCCACCGATAGTCGGCAGCGAGCGACTCCGCCTCCAACTCCCATGGCGGCGTCCCCGCCAACACACACGCCGCCTCGAATGAGACGGTGCGATATCCACGGATGACCCTGATAGCAACGGTGCGCTGCGGCCGGCGCAGGAACCGAGCCATAGTAGCCCGATTGCGCGGCTCAGCCCATACAGGCGCACCGTACAGGGCCATCGATCGCACCACCCCAGCGTAGAGGCGGCGTACAACCTGATCCGGCCCCCCGATATTTGGGAGCAGTCGGTTCAAAGAACCGGCCGTCCTCATTAACGGGCGGACCAGCTCCGCAAAGTGAGCACGAAAAGCCCACCGGCCGTCCAACACGAGGCCGAGGTACCTTAACTGCACCCCGACCCCTATCCGGACGCCCCCAACCACGATGTGGGCGTCGACAGGTGGCGCTCTCCGCGGCCCGTGAAACCACAAGGCCTCGGATTTACTGAGCGCCACGTCGAGGCCCAGTCTCTTTATCCTCCCGACGACGAGGGCCACTCCCGCTGTGGCGAGACGGGCAGACTCTCTATAATCATCCCCCCGGGCCACGACCAAAGTGTCGTCCGCGTAACAAATAACACGGAGGCCCGGGAGGAGGGCACCCCTCAGCACCCAGTCGTACCCGATGTTCCACAAGAGGGGTCCGAGAACCGACCCCTGTGGAACACCACGCACGAATACTGGTGGTAGGACGTCTTGTGAGTTCACACGAGTAAATACCACCGGCCTGCCTATTACTGCCGTGAAACAGTAATGCGTTTCAGTTTGAAGGGCGGGACAACCGTTGTACTGTAAAACCGGAGACCTTAGAACTCATGCCTTGAGGTGGATAGCGGTCTTTACGTTGTAAATATCTATGGGCTCCGGTAACCACTTAACACCAGGTGGGACGTGAGCTCGTCCACACATCTAAGCAACCAAAAATAAATAAAAAAGTTGTTAACTCGTATATATGTAAAGAAACTATATTTCTCTATAGTACATTTGTACAGCGCTCTATAGCTCCTGTGTAATTATATAGACCAGAGGTCCCGCAGTAGTCGAAATTCGACTATAATTAATTGGAATTGTAAGTTTGTACACTATTATGATTGTACTTTATACTTCTACAATCACAAATTTCGCCAAGACTATACTATACAAAAATTAACAAAGACAAACAATATTAAATCTATTCTCAATTTGACCAGACGTCAAGAACAAAAGTTTGACAATAAATAGTATGCATGCGTGTGTGCGTCAAATACACGGTATGTAGTGTGTGTAATGTTTTCTTTATTGATTTAATGTATCGTTTATGCATTATTTTACAAAAATTTTAGCATTGTGCACTTCTTCTCTATATTCTCTATAAGTGTGGAAAATTTCATACTCCTCCGTCCGCGCAATTTTCGTAAAAAGGGATACAAAGTTTTTGCTTCACGTATTAAAATATAGATGGCGCTGTCGATAATGGTGACATGCATTGATACTGAAGGGTTGACATCTGCCATGTTCGGGCATACACTATATTAAATTGGATAATTATTATAAGGGATTGAGAGTGGTGGACTTTAAATATCGTCTTTTTGTTTTCAGGTGAGATACCTATTATAATAGGTTTGCAATGTGATTGTATTGTTTGTTACTGTTGTGTATGTTTTAAGCTATTAAAATAATAAAACCTTTGTTTTCAGAGCAACGCCATGTTTATTCCAACTTACAATTCCTATTTAATATTCCTAGTAAATTAAATAGAAAAACTGTTATATATATGCAATCTTATCGATATTGAGCTTTAGATGTCGATTAGACGTTAAGTGGCTCGTATTATTTATTAGCTACTGCCACACGTGCTTAAAGCAATATTTAATCATGAAAAGACTCGAATCCCGGTATGTTCGAATCTCTTAATGCCAGAACTCTCAAATATTAAGTGTATAATCTATGGCCAGAACATACTCAATGCGGCGTCTACATAATCTTGCAACTTGTTTCTTTACCTATCCCGTCAACTTCAGTATTTTATCCGAGCAAATAATAACATTTTCGCCTTCTCGTATTTCGCGCGGCAAGGCTTCCGTCAGCTTATTTCCCTCACAATTGTCAGCGTCTTGCATAAAGAGATCTCATTCACTGATCGGTCGCGATCTAATTTCTAAAAGATGCCAAATACTTTACATAGGTACCGAGCGCTTCGGAGCCGGCGCGCCTCTCTGAACATCAAAAGACTCTATTACTTCGCTAAAATTTGTGTACACCGGCTATATCGTTTGTCTGGTTTTTTTTTCTACTATACAGTTTCGTGAAGTAAACTTATTTTCCTTAGATACTGTTCCGTTGTTATCTAAAGAAACATGTATTGATTTGAACTGTTTTTAAGTTAAGTTTCGGTGAGATGTCTTTGTGATAATAGTTTGTCAATTAAGTGATCACTGGAAACATTTTTTTTTATTGCTTATGTGGGTGGACGAGCTCACGGCCCACCTGATCTTAAGCGGTTACAGAAGCCCATAGGCATCTACAACGTAAATGCCGCCACCTACCTACCTTGAGATATAAGTTCTAAGGTCTCAGTATAGTTACAACGGTTGCCCCGCCCGTGCAAACTCGCAAGAGGTCCTACCACCAGTAATTACGCAAATTATAATTTTGCGGGTTTGATTTGATGATACACGATTGATATTCCTTCACCGTGGAGGTCAACCGTGAACATTTGTTAAGTACGTATTGGCCATCACAGCGTGAACTCCATCATTGAAGAAAAACCGAAGTCAGAATTTTTTGTAAAAATGGTTCTTCAACTTTTTACTGACACTTTAATTCCGACTTATAATAAGTGAAGAAAAATGTTGTTTATAACCTGAATCGCGGTAACGATATTTGCAAGAGAAGCTTAGATACATACAAGTTCCAAACAAACAATATTTGGATTGTCAATCTACAAAATCCCGCACGATGTTGAGATATTCCATTTCGTAGTACCAAAACGCCCTACCACCAAATAAATAAAATACGATTACTTTTTCTAGGTGCCACTTATTTTAACACTAACCGTTTTAAGCCTTGAACTCCTTACTATTTAACTAATCCCACCGAGGCCTCATATATTTGCTTAGTCAAACTCCACAGGTGGAGAACAGTCCCGTTCAAACAGTGCCAAGCTGACGCGGCTACCCGTAACGTTACCGTGGATAATGCAGATATTCGCTAAAAATACAGAGAAAAGGTCGAGCCGGTTCGTGACTTCGCATGAATGAACAAAATAATCCGACGCCAGCGGATTTACCCTAATTATTTTATCGGAACTCTGCATCCTTTATCGCGATTCAGATGAAAAGCTCTCACTCAAGGTGCCTTGTTCGCGAGATTGAGGGAAAACAAAAAAAAAGAAAATAAAATAAAGACAAAAGCACTGTACCTTTTCTGCTCTATTTACCAATAGACTTTATTTTTTTTGTTCAGTTTTTTTAGTTACCGTACGTAGTATTATTGGAAAACTAGTAAGACCGGCTAGCTATGATGACCGAACGTTGATTTGGCTTTGATCGATCGCTATCAAAGTTGACGGGCAAGACAACATCACCCGCGAGGACAATATGAAGATTTTCTGCAAATTTAATCGTATCCCGTTTCGAAGTCTGTATGGAGCATATATAGGTAGATAAATAAAGTAGTTTTTCTTTCCTACCTTTACAAATAAAAGGCTAATTACAAAACAAACGTGAAATCTATCTATCTATATATAAAAATGAATTTCTGTTCGTGAGTCTCGCTAAAACTCGAGAACGGCTAGACCGATTTGGCTAATTTTGGTCTTGAATTATTTGTGGAAATCCAGAGAAGGCTTAAAAGGTAGATAAATATGAAAATGCTCGTAATTAAATAAAAATAACAATTTTGTTTTCCTTTGATGTGTCCCTCGTCGGACGGATTCCTTTTGTTTGTTTTAAGTTTATTTAATACAAAAGCTTAGGTTTTTTATTGGTCGATTAAGGCACTACGAAGTCTGTCGTGTCAGCTAGTTACAATAAAATGCATTGTAAAAGAACTGTTACCTAATAAACCACAGAATTAGTGGTAATAGGCACAATTATATTAAAAAAGACTCTATCAAACAATTTTATTGTACAAATGTCTTTCGTGACTCTTTTCCAAAGCCGGGAGCTTTGCTACCTTTGTTTGAGTTTGTACGCTCACAGAAAACTTGCTAAAACAATAGTTTTCAGATGCTTAGCTTAACAATTTTCAACGTTGACAGTTCATATGAGGTCCTAAAATTACCGATGGTCGTGTACGTGCCGTGGCCCGCTTTGAGATATTATTATAAGATGTCAATTGTACAACGCGTGTCCGACCCTTCAAGCCGCACCACCGGAAGGAAGGGTGAAACAGCATGACTGCTTCACGGGTTTATATTTATTATTACGCTTCGTAAAGAATTTTTCACGTGTTGCATTGTTGACTCGGTAATGCAGTGGTTATTATGTCTAATTACTTCGTTTGCTCTTAAAATATACAAACTTGTGGTAGACTCTGGTGGTAGCCTGGCAGGTCTCACAAAGATTCCGCACGGGTAGGTACCACCACACCGGTTTGTAGGGTGGGGCCGCCATTGTAACTATACTGAGACCTTAGAACGTATGTCTCAAGATGGGTGGCGCATTTACGTTATGGACTCCAGTAACCACTTAACATCAGGTGGGCTGTGAGCTCGTCCACCCATCTAAGCAATAATTTTTTTTTGTAAAGACAATCCAAATATGGGGCCCAATATGTTGGTTATTTAAAAAAAAAAAACAGAACTACACAAAATTAAACATCGAACATTACTGTTTCGACGTGCAACTTATAAACGATGCCAATAAGAAACCGCCGTAAGCCACAAGACGCCTATTGCTACCCCATAGAAACAGCTCAGCGCAAAAAAATGTCGTTCCGCAAGTATTTTTCACCATTCAATACTCATAAACACAATTTCCTGGCGGCCTTCCGTCGAGGGAGATAGGATATTGGTTCGTTGCGTGTGACAGAGACGGCAGACACATTATTTCGTAGATCTCTCAACGGGTCTTAGTTGTATTTTTATTAGCGTAAGTACTCAGTGTTGTTTGCACGTTTTGCGCTCCGATTTTCGTATAAGAATTTTCTAATAGACTGCCAAAAGAGCTATTTTTATTTAACACGATGTTTAAATGAATGTTGTCAAAGGTCTGATATTCATTACAGTTTTGTAAGAATAGCATCCGGGACAGTAGAATCGAATCATTAGAATCTCGAATGTCGAGAAATCCTCTTTTTACTGCATAGATACGAGAGCAAAATTATTATTACTTTACATTGTATATTTGTATGTATATTTATAAGTATATTTCAATTTATTGGTACATCACATGAAATTCGTTTCCAAATGATTCTTTTCCACCTGATGGTTGTCTGGAAAAGATCGCTCTAAGCGATATGACTGCTAATTGAACTTTTTTTTGTATTTAATGTTTCGCATTGTGTTTTTTTTTTGTTGGTCTAAAATAAAGAATACTCTCTCTCTCTCTCTCTCTCTGTTTCACAGCCCACCTGGTGTTAAGTGGTTAACGTAGTCCATAAACATCATAATGTAACACGTTGACATGTTACAAATATTGACTGCACCTGTCTACCGTTAAACCATTTTCATTAACGCCTTTTACGGTTATACTAAATTGCACGCAAAATAAAATTTAAATCCGATTCCTGAATTTGAAAATTCATCATAATAAACTAAAGGGCATCCTCTTATGTGAGATTGACGCGTATTCAAAAACCTATTGTTCGTTACAAACACGCTCGTCAAATTAATGTCCGCAGAATTACGAAATTCATAACATTTTGAAGCGCTCGGAAAATTTTCATTGAAATGAATACCCTTTGACCGTTCAAATCGTTCCTGTTCGTATTCATATTCAACATATTATGTATTCGTAATATTCATATTGAGTGTACATGAAATTAAACATTAGCTTACATGACCAAATTCAAAGATCAGTGATCAATCAAAGAGACACATATGAGTATGTGGCGGGTAGCCATCATACAACGCAAGATATTTGACAGATGCCTGTATCTCGCTTACGACATTTTCGATATAAGCTTGCATATATACAAATTCCGAACAATAACATTCGGACCGTCGGTCTACCGAGCAAATATTACCCGCTCGGTGGAAGATCTTCCCTTTGTCCTTGAAACCTCCAAAAGTACAAAGCTATAGTTATTAATTGATTTTAAATTAACTTACTTTAATATTACATTTACGTAAGAAATGCAGAAGCAGTTCCTGAAATATATAATATAATAACACGCCTTTTATGATTGTATGTTTTTTTAATGTAATTTCAATAATATGCAACAAACTCTAATAATAAGTTTAAAATAAAAATCGTATTTGTTAAATTCAAATATAACTTTGAAATCGTCAACTTTACCTACTGTCTCTTTTTAGGAAGTATCTACCTCGAGGTAATGTCACACCAAGCAAAGAGTTAAAAACATTTTAGTCAACTTTCACTTACCGAGCTGGTCACAAACTAACTTGTTCTTTAGAAACTTAATCATCAAATTTGGGCTCAATAGATTTGTCATAACGGGAACTCAAACAAGCTTTAAGCTATTGCAAAGCTTCTATCGCGGGCCTTGAGCGCGGCGACTGAATCAAGAAATTCCGTAACGAAAATAACCTGACACCCCCACTACGCCTACTATGTAACTCGCGTTCAACACATTCACACGTTGCGCTGGTGTAGTGCTTGTGAATAAGCGCGCGGCGTGACGTCGCACTGCATGAGCATCATGAAAAGTCTGCCCATATCTCTCTCACGCGGTCTAGCTTATGAGTGTGAAAGGGACAGTTAATGTTTTGCTTTTGTTAATGTTTATAAATATAGCGTGGTCTTATTTTTATTATTGTTTTAATATTAAATTATTATTGTCTAATTGTAATTGCATAAGTTGATAAAAAATGCTTTGCAATAGCTTTACCGCGGCAGTCCCCGAGTGCAGTCCATACGTCTTTTTTTTTTATAAATTCGCCGTATCGTAATCACGTTACAAATTATTTCACACTCAACACGCAACACTCAACAGTATTTATCGTCCAAAGTTTGCGATCGACCGAGACAGATGCCGCATTTAGCGCGATTTAATTCCGTTTATTCCGTTTTATTTGACAAGGACCAAACGTATATCACTCAGACAGTACGCGCTCGGGTCCGCCGTCGAATTTACGACAAGTCTTATCGCTTCGGGCCCTCGTCGTAATTCTATGATTCTCAATTTTGCTGTCCACGCCTCTGGTGTCACTTAGAAAAACGTACGCATTTATTCGCCTAATGGAAGACTACACTTATCGTGCATAACCAATCAGATTATTCGTGAATTTTTCTCGAACTTTGACGCGTACTTGTGTAAGTAGACATGTATTTTTAAAATTCTCTATTACTTTCATTGATTGCTTAGTGGTTATCAATATCCAAACATCCCTTACGTGCAATGCCAATGTCGTCCATCATGAGAATCGAGGTGTCCATCATGAGAATCGAGGTCGTTCAGATTCTATTGTATTAACGGTTTAAAAAAAAAGACGTGTGGTGTCGTGGGACACCGGATAGGAACGAAGTTCCTTATTATAAAAATATTAATTTTAAGTTCTATTCGAGGTATAAAGAAAATAATTATTCGGGTATACATTTTTTATCATGATTTTTTTATTGATAAAAATAGAAAAAAAATACTTTACAAAGTTATCAGCTTTATTTTATTCACAATGATTTACAAAAAAAATATAATAAAAATTAGTTATTTTTTGTACGTTATTACAAAGTTAAGTCGTACACTGTGTGCATTACCAATAAAAATCTTACGTTACGGACGTTTTTTCCCGGTTAGGGTAACCCTCCGCATCGTCCCATAAGGAACTTCGTTCCAAAAAACCAAAAAAAAAAGTATTAAAGATGCCATGAAACTAGTTACTCGCATTTGCAACATAAATAAAGAAGGCGGTGGATAAAATAATAAAGACTCAAAGGACACCGTATCACCAGTAATTACGCAAAGGAACATAATTGTTCACCCATCTAAGCAATAAAAAATAAATAAATAAAGTTATAATATATAAGTACAGCGTTTTGTATAACATATCATTTAGGCTGAGAACGTACGTGATTTTCGAGAGGAAGTAAGCTAGTTCTCACTGTAGCCGCAGCGGCGTTCGAGCATTGAAACGAATGTATCGCGTGTGTGCAAACGAAATACAGAAAGCCTTTATCTACACGCCTCTGATGGACGCCATTTGATGCAAACAAGGCCATAAAAATGGCGAAAACGAAAATGTGGTCGCCAATTTTTGCCTAATCAAAATTCATTTCGGTTATATAAACAACAAATTTAAATGTTGTAAAATAATAACTTGTAGTTTTTATTTTAATATAAACCAATACGAATTTCACTAACGTATTCTGTAAAATTAGGTAACATTTAGGTAGCTATACTGGTGAATCCGCACGGATAGGTACCACCACCCTGCCTATTTCTGCCGTGCAGTAGCGTTTCGGTTTGAAGGGCAGCCGTTCTACTGTTAAAAGTATGAGACCTTTAGAACTCATGTCTCGAGATGGGTGGCGGCATTTACGTTGTAGATGTCTATGAGTTCCGGTAACCATTTTACACCAGGCGGGACGTGAGCTCGTCCACCCACCCAACCAATAAAAAAAAAACTTGAACTCAATTTCTTATTAACTTTATTAAGCTACTAGCGACCCGCCCTCGCTTCGCATCGGAAACATTAAAATACACATGAAAAAAAAAAAAAAAAAAAAATTTAAAAAAGTAGCCTATGTTCATTAGGGACAATGTCGGCTTCTAATGGAAAAAGAATTTTTCAAATTGGTCCAGTAGTTTCGGAGCCTATTCGAAACAAACAAACAAATCTTTCCTCTTTATAATATTAGTATAGACAAGCGACCCGCTCCGGTTCCGCTCGGGTCTTTAACAAAAATTTCAACGATATTTGACGTTGTATTATTTTTTTAAATAAAAAGAACACTTATTGCTGCATAGCTATAATAGTTAAACATATGCTGTCACGACACTTTTTGTAAATAATAATGTGTTCTACAAAGTTGTAGTACATTATTTTATTCTATCATCAATAGTTTTCGCAGGGCATGCGATGTAAAGACTATTTTAGGTTTTTTTTTTTACACCTTGGGTTATGTTATTGGAGTTTTAGTAAGGATCCCTAATTTTTTTCAAAAAAGATTACAGCCTATATCACTCGGGAATAGCGTAGCTTCCAAACAGTGGGAGAAATTTTCAAATCGGTTCAGTAGTTTCGGAGCCTATTAAATACAAACAAACAAACAAATCTTTCCTCTTTATAATATTAGTATAGACAAATCTTTCCTCTTTATAATATTAGTATAGACAATAATAACAGATAATAATTTTTGTTTTTAAAAGATATTATTAATAATGCGAACACAAACGTACTCGCGTATCTAATGGCCGAACGTTGAAACCCAATTGCGGCGTATCCGCTCGGAACTGTTGCTCGCTACAGCCTCAAAGCGGCCTGGAGCTGAGATTGCACGCCAATCGATTTCTTCGACTTTCACCAGCCAGACGGGTCTCAGTCTTCGGATTTATAAGGATTTAGTCGTATTGAGAGGAAAATTCGGAGCGAAAGGATGATTTGAAATTGTCTAGAACGTGGTTAGGTCTAATCGTATACCAAACACGCTTTAAAGATTATTTTTATTGCACTAGACGGATATAGACAACACAACTTGAATGCAGCTATCCATTTTTTGATGTGAAATCAAAGTCTAAACTGCATGGCATCGACTATTTCAAAGGTTTTTTTCGACCTCACAGCCCACCTGGTGTTAAGTAGTTACTGGAACCCATAGACATCTACAACGTAAATGCGTCACCCACCTTGAGATATAAGTTCTAAAGTCTCAAGTATAGTTACAACGGCTGCCCCACCCTTCAAACCGAAACGCATTACTGCTTCACGGCAGAAATAGGCGGGGCGGTGGTACCTACCCGCGCGGACTCACAAGAGGTCCTACCACCAGTAATTACACAAATTATAATTTTGCGGGTTTGATTTTTATTACACGATGTTATCATTTCACCGTGGAAGTCAATCGTGAACATTGCCTGAGTAGGTATTCCATTAGAAAAATTGGTACCCGCCTGAGATTCGAACACCGGTGCATCGCTTGACACGTATGCACCGGACGTCTTATCCTTCTTGGCAGAAACAAGAAGCTAACTATGCCAAGCCGTGCGAATTCACAATACAATACAGTATACGGTCTTAGGTTACCACTTAATATTAGAATCGCTAGAAGCTCGAATCTTTAGTCAGAATAAAAAAGTTCTGACAATTTTTCTTGAAAATATTCCAAACAGCTCTACAATCATACAAAGCAAACTCGAAAAACGAATTCAAACTTGGCTTTAAATTGGTATTAGAATTTTCTCCTTCAAAGCTTTTCCTCGGTCGAGTGTAGAAGGCTTTTTATTCCAGATGCTTCTTGCTTGTCTAACCGACGAAGCTAGCGGTGAATTTCGCCGGCTTTTGACATGTGAAGTTGTTTTAAGATAAAGATTTTCGTGGTCATGACTTCGTTCTGTTAATCTAAATAGCTGAAAACAAACGTGCAAACATTTCAATTATTAAATTCTATAGATACCAATAACCTAGCTTTTAATGTAAGTGTATGTATGTATATAAGTAATGTAATGTATGTAAGTGTACGTAATACTGAATGTAAGCTTAAATTGTGCTCTAGAACAGTACTGAAGAGATTTTGATCAGTTCTAGGTAATAGAGATCTGGTCTATTTCTATCAATCTTATTATTAAAATCTGATAAATATTTTAATTTTTTGTGTAGCTATATAATGTGTATTATGTAGTATAATCTGTGAAAATCTTTAAATTGTTGCTGATTCTTCTCAGTGGTGCACAGTTATGACGATTTTAGTGCCTTTATGAAACTTTTATTTAGCTTAATTATTACAATGAAATAAATATTGAAAATCATATTCCTTTTCTTCACCTTATCCCACTAGGTGGGGTCAGCACAGCTAATTTTTCTCTTACATTCTCTTCTATCAGCCGTCAGTTCAACAGTCACTCCTCTGTCTGTCTGTTTTTTTCGGTAAATTAAACATTTCTTCATTGATCCATTAAATTTGTCACTTTCTATCACAAACAATAAAGTTGATATGGTTATAACAACTAAAGCACCATGGATGTCACTCAGCTCATTTCTAAGCTAAAGCTCCAATTATTGCATCAAATCACGTAATTGCGTAAATTACACAAGCTTACACT